>NW_025533519.1:0-37500 GCF_020615455.1 Coregonus clupeaformis | reverse complement strand
TTTATATAGCCCTTCTTACATCAGCTAATATCTCAAGTGCTGTACAAAACCCACCTAAACCCCCAGGCAGCTAGTAAATTGTAGATTCTTAACGTTCTAACTCCTAAAGGCAAAACCTAGGAAGAAATAGAGAGGACCGGCTATGAGGGTGGCCAGTCCTCTTCTGGCTGTGCCGGGTGAAATTATAACAAACATGCCAGATGTTCAAAAATGTTTCATAAAGTGACAAGCATGGTCAAATAATAATCAGAATAAATCTCAGTTGGCTTTTCATAGCCGATCATTTAGGTTAAGGTCTAGACGGTGGGGTTACCACCTAGCCGCCCAGGCAGAGACAGTTGAAACTGAATAGCAGCCCAGGCCCGGGCGGACACGGAGACAGCAAGGTGTCATCATGCCCAGTAGTCTGGCTACGTTATGGTCCTAGGGCTCAGGTTCTCAGAAAAAGATTACTTAAATTCACTCAGGACACTGGATAAGACAGGAGAAGTACTCCCTTTTCCAACTAACCCTCTTGTTACCCCCGACACAAAAGCTACTGCAGCATAAACTACTGGAGGCTGAGACAGGAGCGGTCCGAGACACTATAGCCCCATCCAGAAGAAACCCCGGACGGGCCAACAGGAAAGGTCTGCTCTCTCTCTCTCTCTCCTCTCCTTCCTCTGCTCTCTCTCTCTCCCTCTCTCCCCTCTGCTCTCTCCTCTCTCTCTCTCTCTCTCCTGCCGTCTGCTCTCTCTCTCTCTCTCTCTCTCCTTTCTCTCTCTCTCTCTCTCTCTCCCCTGCCCAGTCTGCTCTCTCTCTCTCTCTCCCTGCCGCGTCTGCTCTCTCTCTCTCTCTCTCTCTCTCCCTGCCCCTCTTTCTCTCTCTCTCTCTCTCTCCCTGCCCGTCTGCTCTCTCTCTCCTTACAGTATAGGAATAGGGTGTCGTTTGACCACCCTCAGCCTCTCTCTTTGTTCACTCTCTAGCCACTGAGCCCAGTTGTCTGTAAAGTACTGGGACTCCATGTGCCCACTCCCCTTTCCTTCCCTCTGTTCTCCATAGCTCATCCTTTAGCCTTTACACCAGAGCCCTGTACTTAGAGAGCTGGGCCAATGCATTTCCTGCATTATGATGCATACGTTACATGACCCCTTCAACATTCTATGGCATGTTAGCTCAATAAAAGCATCAGCTGTCGCACACATCAAAAATGATTTAGTGTAGAGTGCAAACTAACGAATACTGACTATAAATCTTCCACACTCTTATATACTCCCATCATTTATAGGTTAACTTTCTATCTGTTCGCTTCTTCAGGGTTGTCTCTTCCTTCTTCAGCTACATCATCCCTGTCCCTATTGTGGGTCATCATCCCTCTTACTGTCAACTTCACACTGACTGGAGGCTAGCATCATCCTACTGTATACTGTCCTCTATACTGGGGGCTAGCGCATCATCCTACTGTACTGTCATCTCACGTGACTGGAGGCAACGTCAATCCTGCTGTGCTGTCTTCTACATGACTAGAGCTAACATCATCCTGCTATACTGTCAGCTACCACGGACTGGGGCTTGCTCATCCTGCTGTGCTGTCGCTACACTAGCTTTTAATTGATCTCGCCTTCCACTGCATATGGGGTAGCATCATCCTGCTATAACATCCCTGCACGGACTAGGCTAGCGTCGTCCTGCTGTTGCTGTCCACTGCACCTAGGCTGACTAATCTCACGGGTACTATCGGCTTCCACATGACTAGGTTAGCTCATCCTTTGTCCACTACCTGGACTGGAACTGCGTCGTCACTGCTGTACTGTCCGCACTACAATATTTAGCATCTCCTGGTGCTGTCGACTCCCATGTGACTGCTGGCGTCATCCTACTTAGGTGTCTGTCCTACATGAGGCTGGGTCATCCTTTCTGAGCTACGGGCTGGCATCATCCTGCTATGCCAATCGTCCTGCTATGCTTCCACTCCGACTTGTCATCCACACTGTACTCCGTCCGTCTGAATTAGTCTCCTCTGTTTCTAACAAAATATGCTGTCCACTACACGACTGACTGGCATCATCCTCTATATTTCGTCACTGCAGACTACGGGCTGGCATCGTCCTGCTATTGCTGTCATCTACTATACTGATCCACTGCACTGACTGGGGCTAATCTCCTACTGTATTCACTTTCGGCTATAGACCTCGGCTCGTCCTGCTATACTCCTAATGTGGTCTCCTGCTGTCTGTCTTACTGCCTCAAAAATCCTGTATTCTCGTCCACTCGCCTGACTGAACTGGCATCATCCTGCTGTCTTCCCCGGACTAGGGTACGTCTCTCTGTGCTGTCCCCACACTGAGGCTGGCGTCGTCCTGCTGTCTGTCTTTCCTGCTATGTATCTTTCTCACACGGACTGAAGCTACATCATCACTGCTGTGCTGTCCCCTGCACGATCAGCTACTCGTCACTACCTATTACTGTCAGCTACCCGACCGCTGCATCCTCTGTACTGTCCACTGCACGATCGGCTGCGTCATCCTGCTGTCCAATCCTCCCTTGCGTCATCCTGCTGTGCTCATTCATTCATCCTATTATCTCCCTTCAATTTCAGGTCATCCTGTGTGCTATCCTACACTACTTCCTTGTTTCCTGCCTTTTTTTGACCTGACTTGCATCATCCTCTGTGCTGTCCACTACACGGACTACAGACTGGCATCATCCTGCTTTTCTTTCGCCGCTACACACTAGTACAGCGTCATCCTCACTGTTGTCCACTAATTTTGAGGGCTGGCATCGTCCTTGTTCCACTTATTGACTGGGGCTGGCATCATCCTGCTGTGCTGTCCACTGCACACGGACTGAGGCTGGCACATCATCCTGCTGTTCTATCGGCTACACACGACTGGGGCTTCACTCCTTTCCACGCGCATGACTGGGGCTCTCTCACACTGTGCTGGTCGGCTACGACTGGGTCTGGCATCTCACTGCTGTGCTGACCACTGGTGACTGGAGGCTGGCGTCTCTGTGCTTGTCGGCTGCACCGACTGGGAGGCTGGCGTCGTCCTGCTTTTGCCTACTTCCCATGACTGGAGTTTCGGCGTCGTCCTGTGTTATACGACTAAGGGCTAGCATCATCCTGCAACCTTGCTGTCCACTGCACCGCTGGGGGCCAGCTCATCCTGCTATGCTGTCCACTGTTGCTTCTGGGATCTGGCATCGTCCTGCTGTGCTGTCCCTGCATGACTGAGGCTAGCGTCGTCCCTGCTGTTGCTATCCTGCTACACGACTGGGATAATCGTCCTGCTGTACTGTCCACTCCCTGCTAGCGTCATCACTGCTATTTGTCCTCCCACTGCTAGCATCGTCCTGCTGTAGCGCTGTCACCTATTGACTGGGGCTGGCATCGTCCTACTGTACTGTCAACTACACGGACTAGCCTACAGCATCATCCTGCTGTGCACCAATCCCACTGCACCGGACTGGGTGTCGTCCTACTGTGCTGTCCGCTGCACGGACTGCAATTCAGCGTCGTCTACTGTACTGTCCGCTGCGACTGCAGTTACATCATCTGCTAATCATGCCCCGACTTATTCGTCCTGCTGTTGCGCAATCACTACACGGACTAGGCTAGCGTCGTCCTGCTGTATTCTACATTGCGGACTGAAGCTACAAGTCATCCTGTTCCTCCTATTGATACTACATCATCCTGCACTACTATCCACTACACGGACTCTCATCATCCTCTTCTGTCCACTACTCGGACTACGTTTTCATCCTTTTAATTCCCTTTTCGTTCTCCTACTTTTATACTGTTCTCCTTTGCTTCCACTGCACTCGCAGCTGGATCCATCTGTCCAATCACTATTGTCTGCATAGCGTCGTCCTTTTATCCCTCACGGTCTTCTGCATCGTCCTGCTGCTTTCTATCACGCTCACACCCACTAGTGGCATCAACCTACTATCTATCCTAACCACTTCTTTTCTATCCACTATTGACTGAGGTTTCTATTATTCCTACACGGACTAGGGGCTAGCATCGTCCTGCTGTACTATCCACTACACATACTAAGTGTTCTCTGCTGTACTCTCCACTACACGACTGTTCTCACCGCTGTGCTGTCACTGCCAATCGTCATCCTGCTATCTGTCACTCACGGACTGGGGCTAGCGTCGTCCTCCTTGTATCCCCACTGACTGCGAGATAATCAATCCTGCTGTACTGTCCACTGCATCTGGCTCATCCTGCTGTACTGTCTACTGCACGGACTAATAGCGTCGTCCTGCTGTCTTCCTGCACCGGACTGAAGGCTAGCATCTCACTGCTGTACTGTCCACTGCACGGACTGGGGGCTGGCGTCTCTACTGTGCTGTCCCTGCACGACCTACGGGCTACAGCGTCATCCTGCCTATGCTGTCCACTGCACGGACTGGGAATGCGTCTCCTTTCTTCCCTCCTGAAGCTACGGTGGCATCATCCTTGTGCTGTCATCCTGCTATCTTCTTCCTTTCACCCGGACTGTGGCGTCGTCACTGCTGTGCTCGTCCTACACAAATTAGCGTCGTCCTGCTGTGCTGTCATCCTGCTAATGCTGTCCACTACACCGGACTGAGGCTAACGTCATCCTGCTATGCTGTCACTGGAGCTACGGACTGGCGTCGTCCTGTTTGCTATCAATCACCTGCTATGCCATACACTCCGGACTGGAGGCTGGCATCGTCTACCAACACTGTCCGCTACACGGGCTATGGGCTGGAATCTCCTACTATGCCTGTCCCACTGCACGGGCTGGCGTCGTCCTCTGTACTGTCCTACCACTGGACTGAGGGCTACTCGTCACTGCTGTACTGTCCGCTCACACGTGGACTGAAGATGGCATCGTCCTCGCGTTTTGTACTCACTACTGTTGAGCTGGATCTCCTGCTGTCCTATCACTCCGGACTGGAGTAGTCGTCCTGCTTCCACTACACGACTGAGCTACATCCATCCTCACCATTTCCTGTCCACTACACCACTGTGTCTCTGCTACATCCCTCGGAGTATCATCCTCGTTGCTGTCCACTGCCGACTGGCATTCTTTTCCCACTACATTTACAGCTACATCATCTGCTGTGCTGTCGTCCTCTATGCTTCCACTAGACTAGGTTAGCTCCATCTCAATCTGTTTAATTTCAACGTCTGCGAGTTGCCGATCGTCCTCATGCTGTCCTTATCTTCTCAACATTCCACTACGCTATAGGCTGACATCATCCTACTATACTATCACTACACGATTCTCTCATTCTAATTGACTGTATCATCATCTTTTGCACTCTAAGTAGTCTATCTTTTTTTCTCTTTCTTCTCTATCTCTCGCCACACTATCCTCTAATAATCACTGCTAGATCGTTTCTTTTAGCATCGTCCTGCTATGCTGTCCACTACTCACGACTAGGAGTGCATCATCCTACTATACTATCACCTGTGCTTTCTCTACTGTACTATCACTCACTGCAATAATCATCTTTGTAACTTAATAATCCATTTGTTTCCCTCATAGCATCGTCCCTGCTGTCTGTCCACTGCCTCTTGCATCCTGTCACCTATCCACTACATACTGCTCGTCTATTATGTCCACTCACGACCAGTGGCCATCCATCCTGCTCCACCTGTCCACTGCTGACTGAGCTGGATGTTACTCCTGCTATATGTCACTGCACGGACTGAGTGGCATCGTCTCTGCTGTGTAATCCCTGCGGTCTGGGCTGGCTCATCCTATGTGCTGTCATTTCACGACTGGGGCTGGCGTCGTCCCTGCTATGCTGTCTACTGCTACTATCATCATTTCTCTGCTGTACTGTCACACTACTCGGACCTGGAGGCTGGCGTCGTCACTACTGTGCTATCCGCTACACCGGACTAGGACGTCAATCCTGCTATGCTATCCCTGCGCGGACTGGGGCCTAAGCATCATTCTACTGTTTCCACCCTGCGACTGTAGATCATCCCACTGTATTCCCTCACCTTGCTTTCCTTTAGACTGAGTGTCGTCTCATATGTTCTATCTGTTCACGCTGTCTCCTTTGTCTCTCTCGTCTGAGAATTCGTCACTCTATCTGTCCACATACGGACTTAAGTCAAAAAAACTCATCCTGCTACATGTCCCTACACAATAGGTTCCTTTCGTCATCTTTGTATCAATCTCTTTCCCTGTTCGCAGTGTCATCGTCTCATCTGTCCCTCACGACTACTCATATTCCTATGTCCTGTTCGACTTGTATGGTAATCATCCTACTATGCTGTCACTGCACGGACTGAGGCTGGCATCGTCCTTTTTGCTGTGTCCTACTGGGGCTAAGTCTCCACTGCTGTGCTGTCCACTAATTCTACATCATCCTCGCGATTTACTGTCCCACTCTTACTGATTCATCGTCACTGCTGTGTCCTTGCTGGTCGTCCTGCTGTACTGTCCACTACACGACTGCTGTCATCTCTTGTGCTGTCACCTACGACTAGGCTAGATCATCTATGACTAATCACTCTGTACTGTCCACTACACCTAATTACATCATCCTTCCTATCACTCACACCCAATATCGTTCTACTGCTGCTGTCGACTCACTACTGGGGCTGGCATCATCCTGCCCGCTGTTCCTCCTGGTTGGCGTCTCACTGCATGCTGTCACTGCACGGACTAGGCCCTAGCACGTCATCCTGCCGTGCTGTCCACCCTGCACGTGACTACGGGCAAGATCATCCTCTGTCACCACTCACCGGCTGATCTCCCTGCTGCTTTCTCCTACACGACTAAATTCACATCTCCTCCTGTACTGTCACTACAGACAGAGGCCTAGCATCATCCCACTGTGCACCATCACTACGGACTAGAGTGGCATCATCTCATCACTATCCACTCAACTACTAGCATCATCCTGCAACATCCACTACGACTGATATCCTACGATGCAGCAACAGCCAATACGGGTCGGTGTGGCTATATTATGTAGAGCCACCCCCGACTCTTATCCCCATACCTGGCTCTACTTTGCTTTGGCTTTGCTATATGTACTGTATGTAGACCCTATCCTCTTCAGAAGTGTCACTGATAAATCCCTGCACCCCCTGCGCTTTCCACTCCTCGAGCAGCCTGCACAGTGGCTACTGTGCTACACTGATGGTTACTGGCACTGACTTTCACAGTGCTACTATGCGAAGCACACTGGTGGCTATAAGTCCTGACACCACTGGTGGTTACTAGCACTGACACAACAGTATTTCTTAAATAAACCTGCACTGATGTTACTAGCACTGGCTTTGCTAGTGGCTACTAGGCTCTGACTTTCAGAAGTTACTAGCACTGACTTTGCTGATGCTAGCTCTGGCTTTATGATGGTTACTGGCACTACACACTGATAACTACTAGGCTCTACACACTGATAGTTGCTAGCAATGGCTTGCAGTGGTTACCGGGCGCGACTGCTGGTGGCTACTGTCTGACTTTGTTGGCTTTCTTTGTTTTACTGATGGTTAAGCGCAAACTGCTGATGGTGCTGCATACACCCGCTGATGTAATGGCGTTAGGCTTTACTGATGCTATAGTCAGCACACAGTGGTTCTGCCTTTGACTATACTGATAGCTGCACCACACACACACAGCACACTGATGATTATTGTTTTCAACTTTACCATAGTACTACACTTGACTTTTATTGACTAGCTAAATTTACTGCTTTTAAAAACTTTACTGATAGTTACTAGTTCTGTCCACTGGAGAAGCTACTAGGCTCTAGACTTTCCCCATAGTTTTACCAGCACAGACTGCTACTGATGACTTACTAGCTCTGACTTCACTGATAGCTACTTAGCGCTGACTTTACCCGATGAAAGCTAGCGGCTCGGACTTTCCTGATAGCTGCACTCCCTTCAGCACTGACTCTCCACTTCGATAGCTACTAGCTGACGGTGACTCTCGCGGCTACTGATAGCTACTAGCTCGAACTTTACTGATGAAGTTACCGAGCATCGACTTTACTTTGATAGCTACGGCTCAAGCACCGATGTTACAGACGACTGCTTATTCAGCTACCATTTCTACACCTGATAGCTACTAGCTCGACTTTGGTTGCCGATAGCTACTAGCTCGGACTTTACCTGATAGCTACTCGCACACCGCGTTCTGACTTACTGATACTACTAGCAATGACTTTACTGGCATACCTGGCTACTGGCACTGACTTTTACTGATAGCCATTACACTGACTTTACTGATAGCTACTAGCTCTAACTTGCATCGAGATAGTTACCGATAGCTCGAAACTAGCTCGAGTTTACTTGAGTCTCGATGACTTTACTGATAGTTACTGCATCTTTCGACTTCACCTGATAGTTACTATTTGACTTTACTGATATTTACTAGCTCATTTTTGTTTTCCACTCGATAGTTACTTAGCACGACTTTCACTGATAGACTCTTTCACTGACTCCACTGATAGTAACCAGCACTGACTCACTGATATTTACTAAGAACGACTTTACTTGCAGTAGTTACTAGCACTGACTTACTATTGATTTACTAGCTCTGACTTTACTGATAGCTACTAGCGTGACTCACAGATAGCTAAGCACTGACTTTTTCGATGGACGCTACTTAGCTTCAGACTTTACTGATAGCTACAGGCACTGACTTTACTGAGTTACTAGCACTGGCACACGTGGCTACCCTAAGTTTACTGATGGCCTCACTTGATTTTACTGATAGTTACTTAGCACTGACTTTACTGATAAGCTGCTAGCCGACTTTACTGATAGCTACCTCAGCGCTGACTTTTACTGATAGCTACTAGCACTGACTTTACTGATGATTACTGATAGTTACCAGCACTGACTTTACTGGATAGCTACTAGCTCTAACTTTACCGATGAGTTACTAGCACTGACTTTCTTGATAGCTACTAGCTCTGGCTTTTACTGATAGCTAACAGGCACTGACTTTACTGATAGCTACTAGCTCTAACTTTTAATGATAGTTACCAGCACTGACTTCCACTGACAGCTACACTAGCACTGACTTTACTGATAGCTACTAGCACTGACTTTACCAGAGAAGTTCATTAGTGCTCAGACTTTACTGATAGCTACTAGCACTGACTTTACTGAGAGTAACTAGCACTGACTTTACTGATAGCTACATAGTCTCTAACTACTGATAGCTACCAGCACTGACTTTACCGATAAGCTACTAGCTCAGACTTTACTGATAGCTACTGGCACTGACTTTACTGATAGCTACTAGCTCTAACTTTACTAGATAGCTACCAGCACTGGACTTTACCGAGATGGCTTCTGCTCAGACTTTACTGATAGCTAAGCAACTGACTTTACTGAGAGTAACTAGCACTGACTTTACTGATAGCTACTAGCTCTAACTTTACTGATAGCTACCAGCACTGACTTTTTACTCGATAGCGCTCTAGCTCAGACTTTACCCGATAAGCTACTAGCACTGACTTTACTGATAGCTACCAGCTCTAACTTTACTGATAGCTACCAGCACTGACTTTACCGTGGCTACTAGCTCAGACTTTTACTGATAGCTACTGCACGACTTTACCTGATAGTTACTAGCTCTGACTTTACTCTACAAGCGCTGACTTTACTGATAGCTACTAGCACTGACTTTACTGATAGCTACTAGCACTGACTTTACTGATAGTTACCAGCTCTGACTTTACTGATAGCTACTAGCAATGACTTTACTGATAGCTACTAGCACTGATTTTGTAACATAGCTAACAGCACTGACTTTACTGTTAGCTACTGCACTGATTTATTACCTGTGATAGCTACTAGCACTGACTTTTACTGATAGTTACCAGCTCTGACTTTACTGATAGCTACTAGCACTGACTTTTACCGATGGCTAAGCTAGCTCAGATATTACTGATAGCTACTAGCATGACTTTTACTGATAGTTACTAGCACTGACTTTACATGATAGCTATCTAGCTCAGACTTTACTGATAGCTACAGCACTGAACTTTACCTGAATAGTTACTAGCTCTGACTTTACTGATAGCTACTAGCACTGACTTTACTGATAGCTACTAGCACTGACTTTACGATAGTTACCAGCACTGACTTTTTACTGATGGCTACTAGCTCTACTTTACCGATAGTTACTAGCATCTGACTTTACTGATAGCTACTAGCACTGACTTTACAGATAACTACTAGCACTGACTTTACCGATGGCTACTAGCACGTAGGACTTTTACTGATAGCTACTAGCTCTAACTTTATCGCTGATAGCTACCAGCACTGACTTTACCGATGGCTACTAGCTCGACTTTACTGATAGCGCACTAGCACTGACTTTGATGATACTTACTAGCTCTGACTTTCCTGATAGCTACTAGCGCTAACTTTTTCTGATAGCTACTACTGCACTGACTTTACTGATAGCTACTAGCACCGACTTTACTGATAGTTACCAGCACTGACAGCTTTACTATTAGCTACTAGCTCTAACTTTTCCGATAGTTACTAGCACTGACTTTACTGATTCTACTTTAGCACTGACTTTACAGATAGCTACTAGCACTGATTTTACTGATAGCTACTAGCTCAGACTTTACTGATAGCTACTAGCACTGACTTTTTCTTCGATAGTTACTAGCTCTGACTTTGACTGATAGCTACCAGCAATGACTTTTACTGATAGCTACTAGCACTGACTTTTACTGATAGCTAACAGCACTGCTGACTTTTACTGATAGCTACTAGCCTCTACTTTAGATAGTTGCAACACTGACTTTTGATAGCTATGCTACTAGCTCTGACTCTACTGATAGTTACTAGCAGCTGACTTTTTACTGATAGTTACTAGCACTGACTTTACTGATAGCTACTAGCATTATTTACTGATAGCTACTAGCACTGACTTTTGATATTACTAAGCACTTACTTGCTGATAGCTACTAACACTGACTTTACTGATGAAGCTTACTAGCGCTGACTTTACCGATGAGCTACTGGCTCAGACTTTTACTGATAGCTACTAGCACTGACTTTACTGATAGTTACTAGCACTGACTTTACTGATAGCTACTAGCTCAGACTTTACTGATAGCTACTAACACTGGCTTTACTGATAGTTACTAGCTCTGACTTTTTACTGATAGCTACTAGCGCTGACTTTACTGATAGCTACTAGCACTGACTTTACTGATAGCTACTAGCACTGACTTTACTGATGGTTACTAGCACGACTTTGCTGATAGCTACTAGCTCTAACTTTACCGATAGTTACTAGCACTGACTTTACTGATAGCTACTAGCACTGACTTTACAGATAGCTACTAGCACCTTTGATGACTTTACCGATAGCTACTAGCTCAGACTTTACTGATAGCTACTAGCACTGACTTTACTGATAGTTACCAGCTCTGACTTTACTGATAGCTACTAGCAATGACTTTACTGATAGCTACTAAGCACTGATTTACTGATAAGCTAACAGCTTTGACTTTGCTGATAGCTACTAGCTCTTACTTTACTGATAGTTACTAGCTCTGACTTTACTGTAGCTACTAGCTCTGGCTTTTTTTTTACTGATGATGGCTCTAGCACTGACTTTACTGATAGCTACTAGCACTGACTTTCTGATGGTTACCGCTAGCACTGACTTTACTGATAGCTACTAGCTCCTAACTTTACCGATAGTTGCTAACTTAGCTTTACTGATAGCTACTAGCACTGACTTTTACAGATAGCTACTAGCACCCGACTTTCCGATAGCTACTAGCTCAGACTTTACTGATAGCTACTAGCACTGACTTTACTGATAGTTACCAGCTCTGACTTTACTGATAGCTACTAGCAATCGACTTTACTGATAGCTAGCACTGAAGCTTTACTGATAGCTACTAGCTCTAACTTTACTGATAGTTAGCTAACTGACTTTACTGATAGCTACTAGCTCTGACTTTACGATAGTTACTGCACTGACATTGGATAGCTACTAGCATACTTTACTGATAGCTACTTAGCACTGACTTTACTTTGATAGTTACTAGCACTGACTTTTTACTGATAGCTACTAGCACAGACTTTACTGATAGTAACTAGCACTGACTTTACATGATAGCTACTAGTACTGACTTTACAGATGTTACTCAGCATCCGACTTTACTGATAGCTACTAGCACTGACTTCTACTGATAGTTACTAGCTCTGACTTTACTGATAGTGCTACCAGCACTGACTTTACCGATAGCTACTAGCACTGACTTTACTGATAGTTACTACACTGACTTTACTGATAGCTACTAGCTCTAACTTTTTACTGATAGTTACACAGCACTGCTTTACGATAGCTACTAGCTCTAACTTTACTGATAGCTACCGGCACTGACTTTACCGATAGCTACTAGTTCAGACTTTACTGATGGCTACTAGCTCTAACTTTACTGATAGCTACAACACTGACTTTACCGATTAGCTACTAGCTCAGACTTTACTGATAGCTACTAGCACATGACTTTACTGATAGTTACTAGCACTGACTTTCACTGATAGCTACTAGCTATAACTTTACTGATAGCTACCAGCACTGACTCACCGATAGCTACTAGCTCAGACTTTACAGATAGCTACTAGCACTGACTTTACTGATAGTTACTTAGCTCTGACTTTACTGATAGCTACTAGCGCTGACTTTACTGATAGCTACTACGCACTGACTTTACTGATAGCTACTACTGACTTTACTGATAGTTACTAGCACTGACTCTACCGAGTAGCTACTAGCTCTAACTTTACCAATAGGTTACTAGCACTGACTTTACTGATAGCTACTAGCACTGACTTTTTTTGCGATAGCTACTAGCACTGATTTTACCGATAGCTACCAGCTCAGACTTTACTGATGTTACTAGACTGACTTTACTGATAGTTACTAGCACTGACTTTTCTGATAGCTACTAGCTTTGACAATTTGCCAAGTAGTTACCGGCTCTGACTTTACTGATAGCTACTAGCACTGACTTTACTGATAGCTACTAGCACTGACTTTACAGATAGCTACTAGCACTGACTTTACCGATAGCTACTAGCTCAGACTTTACTGATAGTTACCAGCACTGACTTTAGCGTGATAGCTACTAGCTCGAACTTTACTGATAGCTACTAGCACTGACTTTACTGATAGCTACTAGCACTGACTTTACAGATAGCTACCAGCACTGACTTTACTGATAGCTACTAGCTCAGACTTTACTGATAGCTACTAGCTCTAACTTTACTGATAGCTACCAGCACTGACTTTTTACCGGATAGCTACTAAGCTCAGACTTTACTGATAGCTACTAGCACTGACTTTACTGATAGTTACTAGCACTGACTTTACCTGATAAAGCTACTAGCTCTAACACTGATAGTTACCAGCTCTGACTTTACTGATAGCTACTAGCACTGACTTTACTGATAGCTACTAGCACTGACTTTACAGATAGCTACTAGCACTGACTTTACTGATAGTTACTAGCTCAGACTTTACTGATAGTTACTAGCACTGACTTTACTGATAGCTACTAGCACTGACTTTACTGATAGCTACTAGCACTGACTTTACAGATAGCTACTAGCACTGATTTTACCGATAGCTACCAGCTCAGACTTTACTGATAGCTACCAGCACTGACTTTACAGATAGCTACTAGCACTGACTTTACTGATAGTTACCAGCACTGACTTTACCGATAGCTACTAGCTCTAACTTTACCGATAGCTACTAGCACTGACTTTACTGATAGCTTCTAGCACTGACTTTACAGATAGCTACTAGCACTGACTTTACCGATAGCTACCAGCTCAGACTTTACTGATAGCTACTAGCACTGACTTTACTGATAGTTACCAGCTCTGACTTTACTGATAGCTACTATACACTGACTTTACTGATAGTCTAGCACTGGCTTTACTGATAGCTACTAGCACTGACTTTACCGATGACTACTAGCACTACTTTACCGATAGCTACATTAGCTCAAACTTCTACTGATAGTTACTAGCTCTGACTTTACTGATAGCTACTAGCACTGACTTTACAGATGGCTACTAGCTCTACTTTACTGATAGTTACCAGCACTGACGGCAGATAGCTACTAGCACTGACTTTACCGTAGCTACTAGCGACTGACTTTACGATTAGCTACTAGCTCAGACTTTACTGATAGCTACTAGCACTGACTTTACTGAGAGTGAACTAGCTACTGACTTTTACTGATACACTAGCTCTAACTTTACAGATAGCTACCAGCACTGACTTTACTCGATAGCTACTGGCTCAGACTTTACTGATAGCTACTAACTGACTTTACTGATAGCTACTACGCTCTGACTTTACTGATAGCTGCCAGCACTGACTTTTACGAGTAGCTACCGCTCAGACTTTACTGATGGCGACTAGCACTGACTTTACACTGATAGTTACCAGCTCTGACTTTACCGATGGCTACTAGCAATGACTTTACCGATAGCTACTAGTACTGACTTTACTGAGAGCTAACAGCACTGACTTTACTGATAGCTACTAGCTCTACTAACTTTCACTGATAGTTACTAGCTCTGACTTTACTGATAGCTACTTGCTCTGACTTTACTGATAGCTACCAGCACTGACTTTGACTGATAGTTACCAGCTCTGACTTTACTCTGAGCTACTAGCGCTGACTTTACAGATAGCTACTAGCACTGACTTTACCGGAGTAGCTACTAGCTCAGACTTTACTGATAGCTACTAGCACTGACTTTACTTATAGTTACTAGCACTGACTTTACTGATAGCTACCAGCTCGGACTTTACAGATAGCTACTAGCACTGACTTTACTGATAGTTACTAGCTCTGACTTTACTGATAGCTACTAGCGCTGACTTTACTGATAGATACTAGCACTGACTTTTACTGATAGTTACCAGCACTGACTTTACTGATAGCTACTAGCTCTAACTTTACCGATAGTTACACTAGCACTGACTTTCACTGATAGCTACTAGCACTGACTTTTAGATAGCTACTAGCACTGACTTTTCACGAGTAGCTACTAGCTCAGACTTACTGATAGCTACTAGCTCCTAACTTTACTGATAGCTACCAGCACTGACTTTACCCGATAGCTACTAGTCTCAGACTTTACTGATAGCTACTAGCACTGACTTTACTGATAGTTACTAGCACTGACTTCACTGATAGCTACTAGCTCTAACTTTTCTGATAGCTACCAGCACTGACTTTGCGATGGCTACTAGCTCTAGACTTTTACAGATAGCTACTAGCACTGGGACTTTACTGATATTACTAGCTCTGACTTTACTTGATAGTACTAGCGCTGATTTTCTGATAGCTACTAGCACTGGCTTTTTTGATAGCTACTTAGCACTGATTTTACTGATAGTTACTGGCACTGACTCTACCGATAGCTACTAGCTCTAACTTTCCGATAGTTACTAGCACTGACTCTTACTTTGTATAGCTACTAGCACTGACTTTACCAGGGATAGCTACTAGCACTGATTTTACGATAGCTACCAGCTCCAGACTTACTGATAGCTACTAGCACTGACTTTACTGATAGTTACTAGCACTGATTTTACTGATAGCTACTAGCACTAACTTTACTGATAGTTACCAGCTCTGACTTTACTGATAGCTACTAGCACTGACTTTTACTGATACTATTTAGCACTGACTTACAGATAGCTACTAGCACTGGACTTTCTCGAGTAGCTACTAGCTCAGACTTTACCTGATAGTTACGCAGCACTGACTTTAGCGAGTAGCTACAAGCTCCAGACTTTACTGATAGCTACCAGCACTGACTTTACTGATAGCTACTAGCACTGACTCTACAGATGGCTACCAGCACTGACTTTACTGATGGCTACTAGCTCCGACTTTACTAATAGCTACTGACTCTAACTTACTTGATAGCTACCAGCACTGACTTTGCCGATGACTCACTGGCTCGGACTTTACTGATAGCTACTAGCACTGACTTTACTGATAGTTACCAGGCACTGACTTTACTGATAGCTACTAGCTCTATACTTTACTGATAGTTACCGCTCTGACTTTACTGATAGCTACAAGCACTGACTTTACTGATGGCTACTAGCACTGACTTTACAGATAGCTACTAGCACTGACTTTACTGATAGTTACTAGCTCAGACTTTACTGATAGTTACTAGACTGACTTTACTGATAGCTACTAGCACTGACTTTACTGATAGTCTACTAGCTCTGACTTTACTGATAGTTACTAGCCTTTGACTTTACTGGCAGGTACTTTTATTGGGAAAAATGTATTTACTATGACTGAGATATGTGGTTGTCCCACTTAGCTTTTGTTAAGATAAATGCACTAACTGTCAGTCGCTCTGGATAAAAGTGTCTGCTATTTGACTAAAATGTCAAATGTCATGTTCCATCTCCTTAGACAGTCTGGTAAATATATGACAGCCGGTGAGGTAGCTGTCAAGTCCCGAGGTGTGAAGTGTGTGTGAATGTGTGTGATGTGTGTGTGTGTGTGTGTGTGTGTGTGTGTGTGTGTGTGTGTGTGTGTGTGTGTGAAATGTGTGTGTTGTGTGTGTGTGTGAGTGTGTGAGTGTGCTGCTTCAGGCTGAGGCAATCTGTTGAGGACTGAGCATTATTTGCACATGTGATTCTGCATGCTCTCCCCGCGAACCCTCTGCTTTGAGAAATAGAGAGAGAGATATAGAGAGGCGAGAGAGAGGAGATAGAGATAGAGAGAGAGAGAGATAGAGAGAGAGAGAGGAGAGGGAGAGGAGAGGAGAGAGAGAGGGGAGAGAGAGAGCGAGAGCGAGAGAGAGAGCAGAGAGAGAGAGAGAGAGAGAGAGCGACGAGAAAGAGAGAGAGAGAAGAGAGAGAGAAACTTGGCTCAAAGGCAAGTTACAGTGTAAATGTTTTCGTAATAATAATCCCCACTGCATCTTAAACTTGAGTCAGATAATCATTCAAAATAGATTTCTGGTGTAAATCCAAATTCCTTTAGGTAGTAGACCAGCAGTTTATTGAAGTTGTGGTCGCGTTGTGGTTGTGGTTGTGTGTGTGTGTGTGTGTGTGTGTGTGTGTGTACCTTTAGGTAGTAGACCAGCAGCTCATTGAGGGCGGGGGTCGGCATTCAGATTGACCAGGAAGCATTCTGTCCTCTCCAACTTTGATCCCAGACGTCTCCAGGGGGAGATTCCCACTACTCTCCAGCTGCTTCTGGCGCTCCTGTGGAAATACAACACATATGTCACTTTACCTCCAGCACGTGACATTTATTACCAACGGTTTAGTCTCAATTTACGAAGCTTCCATCCGAGATATGAATATGCCTAAATGAATGTGAGTGAGTACGTAGGTTACCGTAGCAATCTCCTCTGTCTTGTGTAGTTTCTGCTCCCAGGTAACAGATCATCTCCTGGATCAACTTCTCTGTAACACTTCTCGAGCTTCAGCTCTGGGGCTTCAGAGACTGGAACACAGGAGAAGACAGAGACAAGACACGGGCCAGTCAGGCGAAGACCAGACAGAACAGACCAGTCGACGGACCGGACAGAACAGACCAGTCAGAGCCGGACCAGACAGAACAGAACCCAGTCAGAACAGACCAGTCAGAACGGACCAGTCGCAGAACGGACCAGTCAGAACGGACCAGTCACAGAGCGGGACCAGACAGAACAGACCAGTCAGAACAGAGCGTCAGAACGGACCAGTCAGAACGGGACCAGACAGAACAGACCATCGAACGACCAGACAGAATGGGCCAGTCAGAACGGGACCCGAGACAGAACAGACCAAGTCAGGAACGGACCAGACAGAATGGGCCAGTCCAGAACGGACCAGACAGAACAGCCAGTCGAACGGACCAGACAGAACAGACCAGACAGAATGGTGTCGAACGGCCAGACCGATCAGACCAGAGTCAGAACGACCAGACAGAACGGACCAGACGAACGGACCAGTCAGAACAGACCAGACAGAACAGACCAGACAGAATGGACCAGACAGAATGGGCCAGTCAGAACGGACCAGACCGAACAGACCAGTCAGAACAGACCAGACAGAACAGACCAGACAGAATGGGCCAGTCAGAACAGACCAGTCAGAACGGACCAGACAGAACAGACCAGACAGAATGGACCAGACAGAATGGACCAGTCAGAACGGACCAGACCGAACAGACCAGTCAGAACAGACATGTCAGAACAGACCAGACAGAATGGACCAGTCAGAATGGGCCAGTCAGAATGGACCAGTCAGAATGGACCAGACAGAACAGACCAGTCGAACAGACCAGTCAGAACAGACCAGTCAGAATGGACCAGTCAGAACAGACCAGTCAGGAATGGGCCAGTCAGAATGGGCCAGTCAGAATGGACCAGTCAGAACACCAGTCAGAATGGACCAGTCAGAACACAGTCAGAATGGACCAGACAGAACAGACCAGTCAGAACGGACCAGACAGAACGGACCAGTCAGAACGGACCAGTCAGAATGGGCCAGTCAGAATGGGCCAGTCAGAACAGACCAGTCAGAACGGACCAGACAGAACAGACCAGTCAGAACGGACCAGACAGAATGGACCAGTCAGAACGGACCAGACCGAACAGACCAGTCAGAACAGACATGTCAGAACAGACCAGACAGAATGGACCAGTCCAGAATGGCCAGTCCAGAATGGACCAGTCAGAATGGACCAGACAGAACAGACCAGTCAGAACAGACCAGTCAGAACAGACCAGTCAGAATGGACCAGTCAGAACAGACCAGTCAGAATGGGCCAGTCAGAATGGGCCAGTCAGAATGGACCAGTCAGAACAGACCAGTCAGAATGGACCAGTCAGAACAGACCAGTCAGAATGGACCAGACAGAACAGACCAGTCAGAACGGACCAGACAGAACGGACCGGTGCGAACGACCAGTCGAATGGGCTCCAGTCAGAATGGGCCAGTCAGAACAGACCAGTCAGGAATGGGCCAGTCAGGAATGGACCAGACAGAACAGACCAGTTAGAACGTAGGCAAGTTCATTTCGCTTTATATAACCTCCTATAGTCCCTTGTTGATTCTGTCTGTCTCCCACCTCGGTCTGAGATTTAAGGGGCTTTATTGGCATGGGAACGACGTTAACATTGCCAAAGCGAAGTGAAGTAGATAATAAATAAAAGTGAAATAAACAATAAATATTAACAGTAAACATTACACTCGAAGTTCCAAAGAATAAAGACATTTCAAATGCCATATGTACAGTGGGGAAAAAAGTATTTAGTCACCACCAATTGTGCAAAGTTCTCCCACTTAAAAAGATGAGAGAGGCCTGTAATTTTCATCATAGGTACACATCATCTATGACAGACAAATTGAGAAAAAAATCCAGAAAATCACATTGTAGGATTTGTAATGAATTTATTTGCCAATTATGGTTGGAAAATAAGTATTTGGTCACCTACAAACAAGCAAGATTTCTGGCTCTCACAGACCTGTAACTTCTTCTTTAAGAGGCTCCTCTGTCCTCCACTCGTTACCTGTATTAATGGCACCTGTTTGAACTTGTTATCAGTATAAAAGACACCTGTCCACAACCTCAAACAGTCACACTCCAAACTCCACTATGGCCAAGACCAAAGAGCTGTCAAAGGACACCAGAAACAAAATTGTAGACCTGCACCAGGCTGGGAAGACTGAATCTGCAATAGGTAAGCAGCTTGGTTTGAAGAAATCAACTGTGGGAGCAATTATTAGGACATGGAAGACATACAAGACCACTGATAATCTCCCTCGATCTGAGGGCTCCACGCAGATCTCACCCCTGTGGGTCAAATGATCACAAGAACGTGTGAGCAAAAATCCCAGAACCACAGGGGGACCTAGTGAATGACCTGCAGAGAGCTGGGACCAAAGTAACAAAGCCACCATCAGTAACACCTACGCCGATGGGACTCAAATCCTGCAGTGACAGACGTGTCCCCCGTGCTTAAGCCAGTACATGTCCAGGCCCGTCTGAATTTTGCTAGAGTGCATTTGGATGATCCAGAAGAGGATTGGGAGAATGTCATATGGTCAGATGAAACCAAAATAGAACTTTTTGGTAAAAAACTCAACTCGTCGTGTTTGGAGGACAAAGAATGCTGAGTTGCATCCAAAGAACACCATACCTACTGTGAAGCATGGGGTGGAAACATCATGCTTTGGGGCTGTTTTTCTGCAAAGGGACCAGGACAACTGATCCGTGTAAAGGAAAGAATGAATGGGGCCATGTATCGTTGAGATTTTTAGTGAAAACCTCCTTCCATTAGCAAGGTGCGTTGAAGATGAAACGTGGCTGGGTCTTTCAGCATGACAATGATCCCAAACACACGCCGGGCAACGAAGCGAGTGGCTTGCGAAGAAGCATTTCAAGGTCCTGGAGTGGCCTAGCCAGTCTCCAGATCTCAACCCCATAGAAAATCTTTGGAGGGAGTTGAAAGTCTGTGTTGCCCAGTGACAGCCCCAAAACATCACTGCTCTAGAGGAGATCTGCATGGAGGAATGGGCCAAAATACCAGCAACAGTGTGTGAAAACCTTGTGAAGACTTACAGAAATGTTTTGACCTGTTGTCATTGCCAACAAAGGGTATATAACAAGTATTGAAACTTTTCTTATTGACCAAATACTTATTTTCCACCATAATTTGCAAATCAATTCATTACAAATCCTACAATATGATTTTTCTGGATTTTTTTCTCATTTTGTCTGTCATAGTTGACGTGTACCTATGATGAAAATTACAGGCCTCTCTCATCTTTTAAGTCGGAGAACTTGCACAATTGGTGGCTGACTAAATTTTTTTTCCCCCACTGTATATATACAGTGTTGTAACAATGTGCGAAATAGTTAAAGTACAAATGGGAAAATAAATAAACATAAATATGGGTTGTATTTACAATGGTAGTTTGTTCTTCACTGGTTGCCCTTTTCTTGTGGCAACAAGTCACAAATCTTGCAGCTGTGATGGCACACTGTCGTATTTCACCCAGTAGATAAGAGTTTATCAAAATTGGGTTTGTTTTCGAATTCTTTGTGGATCTTTGTAATCTGAGGAAATATGTGTCTCTTGTATGGTCATACAGTTGGCAGGAGGTTAGGAAGTGCAGCTCAGTTTCCACCTCATTTTGTGGGCAGTGTGCACATAGCCTGTCTTCTCTTGAGAGCCAGGTCTGCCTACGGCGGCCTTTCTCAATAGCAAGGCTATGCTCACTGAGTCTGTACATAGTCAAAGCTTTCCTTAAGTTTGGGTCATCACAGTGGTCAGGTATCTGCCACTGTTTACCCTCTGTTTGGACCAAATAACATTCTAGTCTGCTCTGTTATTTTGTTAATTCTTTCCAATGTGCAAAGTAATTCTCTTTTATTTTCTCCAGGATTTGGTTGGGTCTAATTGTGTTGTTGTTGTTGTTGTTGTTGTCCTGGGGCTTTGTGGGGTCTGTTTGTGTTTGTGAACAGAGCCCCCAGGACCAGCTTGCTTATGGACTCTTCTCCAAATTCATCTCTCTGTAGGTGATGGATTTGTTATAGAAGTTTGGGAATCGCTTCCTTTTAAGTGGTTATAGAATTTAACAGCTCTTTTCTGGATTTTGATAATTAGTGGGTATTGGCCTAATTCTGCTCTGCATGCATTATTTGGTGTTTTTTCGTTGTACACTGAGGATATTTTTTTTCCAGAATTCTGCATGCAGGTCTCAATTTGGTGTTTGTCACATTTTGTGAATTCTTGGTTGAGTGAGCGGACCCCAGACCTCACAACCATAAAGGGCAATGGGTTCTATAACTGATTCAAGTATTTTTAGCCAGATCCTAATTGGTATGTTGAAATCTATGTTCCTTTTGATGGCATAGAAGGCCCTTCTTGCCTTGTCTTTCAGATCGTTCACAGCTTTGTGGAAGTTAGTAGCGCTGATGTTTAGGCCGAGGTATGTATAGTTTTTGTGTGCTCTAGGGCAACGATGTCTAGATGGAATTTGTATTTGTGGTCCTGGCAACTGGACTTTTTTGGAACACCATTATTTTTGTCTTACTGAGATTTACTGTCAGGGCCCAGGTCTGACAGAATCTGTCGCAGAAGATCTAGGTGCTGCTGTAGGCCCTCCTTGGTTGGTGACAAAAAGCACCAGATCATCAGTGTGTGTGTGTGTGTGTGTGTGTGTGTGTGTGTGTGTGTGTGTGTGTGTGTGTGTGTGCTCCCACCTCAGCCTGAGAGAGCTGTACTCTGAGTTTCTCCCACCTCCTCCCGGAGCTCTCTGATGATCCGTGCGTTGGGGTCTTCATTGACGACAGCGTGGTTGGCGATCCTCTTGGCGCGGTCTGCGTAGCGCAGCGTGGACAACGTCTCCTCGTAGTTATCAGCTGCTGGGCTCACCGTGGCAATCATACACGTCTTGCTGTTGCCACCCAGGTTGTCCTGGCAAGGTGGTGGACGGATAACAACAAACAGTTGAGGTGACAGACACTCAGGTTATAATGTGGACTTCACTGTTGGTGACAGTGAACAGGCTAGGAGCTAGTACAGTAGAAGCGTAGTACAGCAGAAGGCAGTACAGTAGAAGATAGTACAGTAGAAGCTAGTACAGTAGAAGTTAATACAGTGAAGCTAGTACAGTAGGCTGTACAGTAGAGCTAGATACAGTAGAAGATAGTACAGTAGAAGCTAGTACAGTCAGGAAAGATAGTACAGTAGAAGGTAGTACAGTAGAAGCTAGTACAGTAGAAGCTAGTACAGTAGGAAGTTAGTACAGTAGAAGGTAGTACGCTAGAAGAGATAGTACAGTAGAAGTTATACAGTAGAAGATAGTACAGTAGAAGATAGTACAGTAGAAATGTGGTAGATGGTACAGTAGAAGCTAGTACAGTAGAAGCTCGTGAGTTAGCACAGTAGAAGCTAGTACAGTAGCTGTACAGTAGAAGCTAGTACAGTAGAAGTTGGTACAGTAGAAGCTAGTACAGTAGAAGCTAGTACAGTAGAAGCTAGTCAGTAGAGCTAGTACAGTGAGAGTAGTACAGTAGAAGCTAGTACAGTAGAAGCTGACAGTAGAGAAGGTAGTACAGTAGAAGCTATATTACAGTGAAGGTAGCTAGTACAGTAGAAGTTGCAGTACAGTAGAAGCTAAGTACAGTAGAAGCTAGTACAGTAGAAGCTAGTACAGTAGAAGTGAGTACAGTAGAAGCCAGTACAGTGACAGATAGTACAGTGAAGACTGGTCGAGTAGAGCTAGTACAGTAGAAGCAGTAGTACAGTAGAAGATAGTACAGTAGAAGTCAAGTGCAGTGGAGGCTAGTACAGTAGAAGCTAGTACAGTAGAAGCTAGTACAGTAGGAGGCCAGTACAGTAGAAGCTAGTACAGTAGAGTTAGTACAAGTGTAGAAGCAGAGTCGCAGTAGAAGGTTAGTACAGTGAGAAGCTAGTCACAGTGGAAGAGTTGTACAGTAGGAAGCTAGTACAGTAGGAAGCTAGTACAGTGAAGCTGTACAGTGAGAAGATGGTACAGTAGAAGCTAGTACAGTAGAAGCTGAGTACAGTAGAAGCTAGTACAGTAGAAGGTCGTGTACAGTGAAGCTAGTACAGTAGAAGGCTTGTACAGTAGAAGATAGTACAGTAGAAGATAGTACAGTAGAAGCTAGTACAGTAGAAGCTAGTACAGTGAAGCTAGTACAGTAGAAGGTCGTTACAGTAGAGCTTAGTACAGTAGAAGCTAGTACAGTAGAAGCTAAGTACAGTGAAGATAGTACAGTAGAAGCTTGGGTACAGTAGAAGCTAGTACAGTAGAAGCTTTAGTACAGTAGAAGCTAGTACAGTAGAAAGTCTAGTACAGTAGAGGCTAGTACAGTAGAAGCTAGTACAGAGGAAGTCAGTACAGTAGAGGCTGAGTCAGTAGAAGCTGGTACGGTAGAAGCTGGTACAGTAGAAGCTAGTACAGTGAGAAGATTCGTGCAGTAGAGGCTAGTACAGTAGAAGCTAGTACAGTAGAAGGTCGACAGTAGAGGCTAGTACAGTAGAGCTAGTACAGTGAGCTAGTACAGTAGAGGTTGGTACAGTGAAACTAGTACAGTAGAAGGTCGTAGCAGTAGAAGACTGGCAGAGAGCTAGTACAGTAGAAGCTAGTACAGTAGGGCTAGTGCAGTGAGAAGCTAGTACAGTGAAGGTCGTGCAGTAGAGGCTAGTACAGGAAGATAGTACAGTAGAGGCTTAGTACATGTAGAGGCTAGACAGTGAAGCTAGTACAGTAGAAGGTCGTACAGTAGAGGCTAGTACAGTAGAGGCTAGTACAGTAGAAGCTAGTACAGTAGAAGGTCGTACAGTAGAGGCTAGTACAGTAGAAGCTAGTACAGTAGAAGCTAGTACAGTAGGGTTAGTAGAGTAGGAGATAGTACAGTAGTTGAAGAGAATATGAAAAGACTGTTATTGATATTCCATTCTCCTTACCTTACCACATACACACCTATGCCCAATAATCAATATTACTGTTGTAAAATTACAGTTACTTTCTCAAATTCCCAATTTGTCCAATAATTCTGGTGGGGATTCAGATTGTAAACGTTATTCCCTCCCGATTCTGGGAATCTTCCAAACAGTATTTGTGGAAAACCTGTGCATTTGGGGACATTCTGCCAACCTGATCAACAGACAGTACAGCGAGGCCCAGAGTGATAGCTGGTGTGTGTTAGTACAGACCTTGAGGAGCCAGGTGAGGACAGAGTCTCTGTAAGGAACAAACTTATTCTTCCCCCCTTTCCCTGCAGACTGGTCCGCCAGCGCAGAGATCACACAGCCCAGGGTGTAGAGACCTGCACACACACACACACAACACACACACACACACAAACTACACAACACAAACAATTGTTGGAAAAATTACTTGTGTCACGCACCAAAGTAGATGTCCTAACCGACTTGCCAAAATTATAGTTTGTTAACAAAGACATTTGTGGAGTAGTTGAAAAACATGTTTTAATGACTCCAACCTAAGTGTATGTAAACTTCCGACTTCAACTGTATCCTACATGCATACATTTCTTGCAACTGAGTATAATCAACCAATAAAGCATGTCTAAAAAGGGATTTCACAGTTTCATAAAGCAACAGAAGTTTCCTTGTATTACAGTGACTGTACCATCTTGAGTAGCATAGATCCATTACATTTTACTGTCATAACATCTAAACAGTAGATATTAAACTGGAGGTGATCAGAGGACCCACCTACCTGTTGATGTTGCTGCCTCCTTCAGAGCCTCTCCCCCTGCAGCTCCAGTCTTAGAGACACGCTCACTACCTGCCAGATCCACCAGGCTCATCTTACTCACCTTCTCCCTGAGTTCTACACACACACACACACACACAACACACATACACACACACACACACACACACACACACACACACATACACACACACCACACACACACACACAGCACCACACACATACACACACAGTCACACACACACACACAGACACACACACAGACACCACACAAACATCAAACATCACACACACAGACACACACACACACACCCACACACACACACACACACACACACACCACACCACACACACATACACCACACACACATACACACACACACACACACACACACACACACCACACACACAACACACACACACACAGACACACACACACACAGACACAGAACACACACACATACACCCAAAACATAAAACACACACACACATACACATGCAGACACACGCACAAAACATTCCCCAAAACAGACAGCAAAGAAAAGAGAGAAAGATTAAATTGATAGTAGTTAGTAGTTCTGAACTGAAAGGTCATCCCTTTATTCCAACAGTAAAACAGGCAATATGTTTGTTGCTAGATGCATTACTGTATATTGTCTAACGATAGGTAATTAAGAAATCTTGTTTTTAAAAGTATGGTAGTGTGAAATCTGAGGTGACATGGTGGTGTGGCCCCCCGACACTGACCCCAGACTTCGGTTCGCAGAGTGTCTGTGTGACGATGATGCTGAAAAACGCGTGGGAACGACTGCTCTCCTCATTTCATATTGGTGGCTGCCACCGTCCTCGACTTATTCGCCCTCGACATCAACACCTCAATGTCCTACAAAGAGAGTGTGTGGGAGCAAGGAGAGACAGAGAGAGAGAGAGAGAAAGAGTTAGAGCAGAGAGATAGAGAGAAAGATAGTTAGATAGAGAGAGGTTAGATAGAGGAGAGTTAGATAGAAGAGTTAGATAGAGGAGAGAGAGAGGAGAAGATAGAGAGAGAGATAGTTAGATCTATGGAGGGACTATGGATGGAGGGGACTGAGGATGGAGGGCTATGGATGGAGGTGATGGAAGGGCTGGTGGATGAGGGCGTGGATGGAGGGGCTATGGATGGAGGGGAGGCTATGGATGGAGGGGCTATGGATGGAGGGGCTATGGATGGAGGGGCTATGGATGGAGGAAGCAATGGATGGAGGGGCTTATGGAGCTATGGATGGGAATGGAAGACTAGCACAGAGCAGACAGCAACAGGGTAGCGTCACACTCAGAATAATTTATTAAGGATGTCTCTGCCAAGATCCTATCACACAGGAACCAGACCATCACCACAACAACCATGCGACTCCATCACACTCACAATAACCAAGGACTCCATCACTCATAATAATCTATGACTCTATCACACTAAACTACTTATAATTATAGATTTAACATTACATTTATACTACATTATATTTATGATTTATCATACTATATCATTATAATATGATTTATCATTTACACTATTTATAACGAGGATTTATCACATTGCATTAGTATTATTATACGAGGATTTATCACATTTACATTATTTATAATAATGTATGGGATTTATTTAAGAATATCATACTTCATACTACTTATATCATGGGATTTCCATTATACGGTACGTTACTATAACTATGACGATTACTTTCATACTACTATAATCTATGATTTCATTGCAGATTATATTATACTTACTTATAATTATGGGATTTATCATATCATACTACACTTTATAGTAATTATGGGATTTATCACATTTCATACTACTTATAACTATGATCGATTACATTGCATTTATATCATTTATAACTATGACTTTTATCATATTATACTATTATAACTATGACTTAATACATATATACTTCATTATAATTTATGATCTATCATATTATTTTATTTATAAATTATGGGATTTATCAGATATTTGACTAATTATGATCTTATCAGCATTTGCTATTTATACCTGTATCTATGGGATTTATCATTATTATAATTACTATAATTCATAGATTTATCATATTATATCATTATAATTCATGATTTATCATATTTAATACTTTAGTACTCATTATAATTCAGTGATCTATCATACTACACTACTTCTAATTCATGATTTTATCATTATATATATCTGATTGAGAATTATGGTTTCATTACATTTGCGACTATTTATAATTATGGGATTTACCATATTATATCATACTACTATAGTCTATGATCGATTACATTTACACTGTTTATAATTCATAGGATTTATCATACTATACTACTTTTAACTATACTTATCATATCATACTATACTGACGATAATTATGACTCTATCATATATTACTGTATTATAATTGTACATCACTTACATTTCACTACTATAACGAGGATTTAATACATTTACACACTTTTCTATAATTCATGACTTATCATATTATATTAATAACTATGGGATTTATCATACTTCCATTATAACTTACAGGATTTATCACATATCATATTATACTATTATAACTATGACTTAATACATCACATTTACACTACTTAGAACTATTGATTTATCACATTACACTACTATAACCACGATTTATCATATCACATACTTCATATCATTTATAACTATAATTTCATCACATTACACTACTTGCACCACGATTTTATCAATACTACACTACTATAATTCATTTACTTATCATATCATACTACATCACTATAACTATAACTCTATCATAATATACTACTATAATTATATGATTTACTACATTGTTATAATAATGATTTATCATATTATACTCATTATAATTATGGGATTTATCACATTGTATTATACTCATTTATAATTATGGGATTTACTTGTTATTATACTCATTTATAACTATGATTTATCACATTACACTATTTATATCACGATTACATTACTATATTTATTGTAATTTATGATTTATCATATATTATACTATTATAATTATATGATTTGATTACTACATTACATTTACATTACTATAACTATGATTTGATCAAGATATACTACTATAAATCTATGATTGCATTGTTTTACATTAATATAATTATGGGATTTATCATATTATATGACTATAACTATGATTTATCATACTATAATTACTATAATTATGGGATTTATCACTATACTACTATAACTATGACTTATCATATCATATTATACTACTATAACCTATGACTATCACATTTACACTTTATACCTTATGATTTATCATGATTACATTTACACTACTTATAAATTCATGACTATCATAATATAATTACTATAACTATGATTTATTACACGAGTACTATTATAACGAGGATCACTACATTTACTCTCGAGAATGATGGATTTCCAGCCTGAGACACAGTAATTCATAGTGATTTAATACACTACACTATATAATTCATGACTCATCACATTATGCCTGATTATAATGACACTTATCACATCATTACACTACTATAACTATGACTTACTACTTCTACACTTTCTATAAATTATGATTTATCATATCTCCATTTACTATAATCTATGATTTATCATATCATATTATACTTCATTATAATTATGATCATCATATCATACTTCATATATCATTGCAATTACTTATCAACATATCATAATTACTATAACGACGATTGATTATGATTTACGGCATCATTTATAACTATAATCGGATTACATTTCACTACTTATAAATTCACGATTTATCATATCTATACTATTTATAACAATATTTTCATTGTATTTACATTACATTTATGTTTATAATTTATCATAATATAGCATTACTATAATTATGATTTACTATATTTACATCATTATAATAATGATTTATCATATTATGACATTATAATTATGTGATTTGTATTTACATTACATTTACACTGATTATAACTATGGATTTATCATATTACATTTACTATAATTCATGGATTTATCACATTTACAATTACTATAATTATGGGATTTATCATATTTATCACATATTTCATTGTAACTTATGATTTGTCATACCATATTAATATAATTGGCGATTTCCAATACATTGGCATTACATTACTATAATTTATAGATTTCCATTACATATAATTACTTATAACGATATTTATCATATCTATACCATTTATAACGAGTGGATTTATCATATTATATGATTATAACTATGACTACTATACTATACTACTATAACTATGACTTATCATACTTCATAATTACTTGTAATATGATTCCATTGTAGATTATTATATCATTGGGAACATGATTTATCACATTTGTACTTAGTAATCTATGGGATTTTATCATATCACATTTCATACTACTATAATTCATGGGATTTATCATAATACACTATTATAAATTATGATCTATCATACTACACTACTATAAATTATGACTTATCATACTACACTTATAAATTATGATTTATCATATCATACTTCATACTATTTAGAGAATATGACTTCATTTATTATAATTATTTGCGGTAAACTATGATTTATCATATTTCATACTACTTATAATTCTACATTTATCATATCACACTTTATAATTATGATTTAATACATTACATTATACTACTATAATCTATGATTTATCATAGTTTCATACTACTTAAATTATGATTACTACACTATAATATAGTAATTCATGATTTATCATATTATACTACTTAGACCATGACTCTATCACATGTTATACTACACTACTATAAATTCATGATCACCACTACACTACTATAACTGTGTATATTAGTCATGGCTACATAGTTCTTGTAATATATGTTTCCTTTGTATTACATAGTTCTATGGTAATATACTGTTTGTAATACACAGTTCTGGCACACATAGTTCTCTATGGTAATACATAGTTCTTCGCAATACAGAGCTCTTCATAGTGGTGATACAGTTCTCTATGGTAATACACAGGTAATCGAGACTGCAAATGCAAAAGAGGTGATAGAAACCCTGATGAATTGTAGTGCACTGAGACATAGAGGTGGGCTTCGATTTCTTTGTCTGAGCGCTGAACTCACAGCTAGCACTCGCCTACCCCAGGGCATTTCTGTCTCCAAAGGAGTTGTACTCACTCAAAGTTAGTGGACAGGCTAGTTGTGACAGGCCCACATACGGACTCAGGACCTTGTGCCTCTAACCTTCAGAGACTGACGACTCCTGGACAGAGAACAGATAAACCACAGATATATTTTAGTCCATGAGCTAACCACGTAATGAGGGATGAAAGAGAGGTTGCTATTGTTGTGGCCATAGCCTACATCGTAAGCAACTCTGGGAATCCTTGTTGACCTTTTCAAGAAAATTCACGATGAGATATTGTGCTCTGAGACAGAGCTTGACTCCCACAGGCTCATGGACTATTTCATGATTATATGGCTGGAATGGAGGATAACACGACTACACCCAGGACAGCTTATTAAAGTGAATCCAATATGCCCATCCATCTATAGTTAGGATATCCAATATGATAACATTAGCTTCCTAATCACTGTGATTGAAGACAGCAATGCTTAATAGGTAGTGTGTGTGGTATGTGTGTGTGTGTGTGTGTGTGTGTGTTTTACCAGGTGGTAGATGGGTCCACTGAACCTGATCTCACTTGGCTGTTTGCTGAGCATGGTGGAAGGCTAGATCAGTGATGGTCGACTTAATCTCCTCTTTCTGTTCGCTTCCTTCATCTACATACAAACACACACAGACTATATATCATTATATATGCTTCCTCTCTCTCTTGGGGCCGGGATTTACAGAGGTTGGCACAACTCTGTTCAGCCTAACTGGCTGCCTTCTGCTCCAACTCACTGGTCTCTACTAGGGTCTAATAACAGGAGGACATAGGGAAGTGCGGGAGGTGTGTGTGTGTGTGTTTGTATGTGTGTGTGTGTGTGTGGAGTGTGTGTGTGTGTGTGTGTGTGGCTCCTGGTCTGTAGGTTTGCTAATAGGGGATGACAGACAGAGGGAGGGAGTTCAGAGTGGCTGGGCCAGAGAGTCTAACTGATGAGGACACTGACACAGAGATACACAGAGATCTGCCAGAGAGCCTTGGCTTATATATAGGCAGGCAGGTGGTGGAAGGCAGAGAGGAAGGGAGAGAGAGAGAGAGAGAGAGAGAGAGAGAGAGAGAGAGAGAGAGAGAGGGAGAGAGAGAGAGCCTTAGAGAGAGAGAGAGAAAGAGAGAGAGAGGGAGAGGAGAAGAGAGAGAGAGAGAGAGAGAGAGAGAGAGAGAGAGAGAGAGCCAGAGAGAGAGAGAGAGAGACAGAGAGAGAGTGAGAGAGAGAGAGAGAGAGAGAGAGAGAGACAGAGAGTGAGAGAGAGACGCAAGTTGCATATATGGTGGAGGCAAGACACAGGCAGCGAAGCAGAGAGAGAGAGAGTTGCAGGTGGAGAGATATATATATAAGAGTATATAAGAGAGAGAGAGAGAGAGGGTCTCAACCAGGCCACAGCCACTCGGCTATGGAGCTGGGACTGATTCGCTATATTTTCCTTCACAGACATCTGCAGCTACACAGACAGAGCTCCTAATGCTGTCCCTCCTAGGCTGTCCAGTGTCCACACACACCCTCCCTGTTTCTAACAGATACCCTGATACATACTACTCAGTTAACTCCTCCTTTACCGCCTCCTCCTGTCAAGATAGATCCACACATCTTGATAAGAATGCAGCTGAATCAAACTACTTGACAGTCAACATAAGGTTCAGAGCCATTGTGTGCCATGGATATGGGCTCATAGACTGGGAACAAGCGGAGAGCTTGTCCACAGACATGGGATCCGACTGATTGGCTGAACCAGGGCCAGGAATCACAATCCCTACTGTATGTATTTATTGAAACAGAAATGAAGTGAATAGCCCAAATAAATTAAAGTTTACTTTAAATCAAACAAATTGTGTGATGGGCACTTCAGTTGGAATACAACATCCCTAAAATAAACAGAATGTTTTAATATTCTGGTCCATTCAAGAGAAGAGTTAGAACGACATACATTTGTGGGAAAGAATTTCAATAAGTGTTTGTAACTCTCTCTGTGAATTGTAGATGACAAGAGTAAAAAATACTTGTTTAACAACTGACCAACAGATTTCTTCTAAAGAATCTTAAAGAATGCTGGATCATACAGGCTTCAACTTTTTTAAGAGGTATTTCTTTCTCAACTGGCCTGTGAAATACAGGTGTACGACTGAAGAATGAAGCAGGTAGCTAGGTATGGGCTTCACCACAAGCCCACTCCATTGTTCCTGCAGGAGAGGATTCACCATCTTCATCCAATGTTTGCATCATTCATCTGAAGATAACTGCAAAAAGTCACTAGTATGCAAATGGGGAAGCAATGAAACTGTTTTCTTACTCATATTTGTGAAAGGCTGACAGTCACTAATTTAATCATTACTGTCTGGCAAGTCTCTGATGGACTTCTATTTCAAAACTTTAGTTTTGTGTAAAGACATTTGACTGCAACTACAGGTACACAACACACACGGCCACAGGTACTGGGAGGCGGGACACAGCAGACTGTCAAACCAGCAGGAGCTTCTGTCATCGCCACTTTTGTGACTGACAGGTGCCTGTCTCGACACAGATCGCTAGAAGATACATATCGTTTCATTCTAAGAGGAGAGGGTCATGATTTTCTGGCTTGTGAATCACACACAGTTTAGTTAATTTTATAGCATCAGCGAAAGATAATCAGTTGTATAGCGATAGCCGGCGCTGCAGGTGCCACGCGTTGTAAAGACACACTTTTACCTCTTGGGTTATAAGTAGTCCATGAGGTAGGCTATCGTGCTAGAAAGACACTGGTCGCTTAGTGTGTGTGTGTGTGTCACGACCTCCGGCGCTGCCTTCCTGGTTGGGGCAGGCTTCAGCCGCTCATCGCCACCGCCTTCGTCCGCCGCCCTCTTTTCTGAATACCCATTTGTTTTGTCTTGTTTTTCACACACACCTGGTATACAGCCAGCTTGAAGTTTACTTACACTAGGCTGGACATTAAAACTGTTTTTCATAATCCACTCCATTTCTTGTTCACAAACTATAGTTTTGGCAAGTCGGTTAGATACATCTACTTGTATGACATAAGTCATTTTTCCTAACAATTGTTACATAGACCGATGATTTACCTTATAATTCATCATCACAATTCCAGGGTCAGATGTTTGCACACCTGTTGATCAGCCAAAACAGCTTGAAAAATTCCAGAAAATGATGTCATTGCTTTGTAGCTTCTGATAGGCTAATTGACATCATTTGAGTCATTGAGGTGTACTCCAGATGTGGTTTCTAAGGCCTACCTTCAAACTCAGTGCCTTCTTGCTACATCATGAGAAAATCAAAATAACCAGCGCTAGACTCAGGGCACTAGTCTCCCCATGAAACTGTCTATCCTGGGAGTACTCTAAATGAAGGTGATTGCTCATCTGTACAAACATGAGACAAGGTGGCGAGAACACTATGGGACTACGCAGCCGGGCCATAGTCATTTGTGAAGGAGACGTTGTTTGTCTCCAGAGATGGCTCACGCAGTAGGTGCAATCAATCCCAGAACAACATAAAGGACCTTGTGAAGATGCTGAGGAAACAGGTACAAAAGTATCTATATCCACAGTAAAATTCAGTCCTATAGCGACATAACCTGAAAGGCCACTAGCAAAGAAGAAGCTAATGCTCCAAAATCACAGGTAAGCTAGACTACGTGGTTTACCAGTTTGTCAGGAGGAATGGTCCAAATTCACCTAACTTATTGTGGGCTACCTTGAAACATTTGACCTGCTGAAATAATTGAAAGGTACGTTACTAACATTCACTGAGGTATGGGGAACCTGACCCACTAATGACAAGAATGTGTTAATAAATAATTTCTACTATTATTCTGATAGTCTACATTCTAAAATAAAGTGGTGATCATGTGGTCCCCACCAATTCAGAGTATGGCGCTAACGCCAGGGTAGGTTTGATCTCGACCACCACATAAAATGTATGCACACATGACCGTAAGTCGCTGATAAAGCGCCTGCGAAATGGCATATTATTATTATCCTAACTGACTTAAGATAGGAATTTCACTAGGATTAAATGTAAGAATGAAAACAGAGCCAAACAGATATGGCTATGTGTATGAACTTCCCGACTTCAACTGTATCCCTCATCAATCTCTGTAGACTATCCTGTTCTATGTCTTTGTGTGCTATTGTTCATGTGGAGGTGTCGCTAGCTCTGGTGTTGAGTAATATGAACATTTTGGACCGCTGGAGATTACCTGCGGAGCGGAGCTTTGCACGTGATGAAAGCCAGATTGGGATGACAGATGAGATTGCTGTGGACTGTTGTATGGCTACACTCTCTTGCGCTTAATTGCCTTACTTACCTGAGCAGAAAATGTATAATGGAGTAATCGACCATCGTCGTCTGGTCCGTTATACTTCACTTTAGGGTCCAGTGGTAAGCGTGGATCTTCAGAGTATCCCATGTAGAATCCCCACTTGAAGGAGGAACTTGGCTGGTCCCTTTGCCTGATCTTTCTCAACAGGAGCAGCAGGTCAGACGGGCCTGGTTTCATTCTATCATGGAGAAGGACTTCCTTGAACTGCAGGAGGGGAGAGAGTGAAGGAGAAACAGCATGGTGAGCTTGCTGCGAATTTCATAGATTTCAACAGTTCCTTGAATACTCACTCTCAGAGACTAGATTGTAGTTGATTAGCTACATCTAATAGACGCCAACAGATCTTACACATCACCTTGCACCACTTAGAACCTGTAGGGAGATAGAAGGGGAACACAGAAATGTATACTTTAGGCCACACTATAGACTCACCTTTGCCACTTCCATTAGACTAGGAACCTGTAGGAGACAGGTGGCAGCATGTATTTTTTGCCACACATATAGACTTCTAATAGTCCTTAAACACCACCTTCCACTGCTCAGGTTCTGTGGAGAAGGGTAATATGTTATGATGAAACAGCAGAGAATAGAAACTGCAATGGAACAATGTTGTTTGAAAGAGGTAAACAGGACTTGACATGTCTCAGTGGGACACTGAACCACAGGGCTTTGCACTCCACAACAAAGTCTGGGGTTTCTACTGCAACTTTCTGATGTCACTGCAAAGGGAAAATATTTCTAGACTTTGTGTTTGCGCCTGGCGGATTCTGTAGGATTCTGGCAACTTCTTGGCCCGCGACAGATCAGGACTGCAACAGTTTCTGTTAGGAATATAGACGCTGGATACGGATCAACAGATATTTCACGTCATTGAGAAATTTATCGACGATATGTATTGGTGCGAACCCATTTAATACTGCCTACAGTGGCTTAATGATAGAAAGACATTAGATTATGGCACAGATCTCTAAGAGAGTATGTAACTCCTAATGAAGAGCTAATAAAAACGCCATTTTCAAACATTTTTCAAATGCACTGCTGGAAAACACCATTCTAAACAGTGCAATCGACGCGAGTGGTTCGGCAGGATAGAGATTCAACTGGCCTTGTTGGTGAGACTTAAAGATGTAAATAACCTTACATGTTAACATAGGACAGGCTTTGGCTTGACAATCAAAGGTTGATATGTCTGTTAACAGGAGAATGCATAGATAGCATTGAATGGTGCATTCATTAGCTTCCTCTAGTAAATTAAATACATTGTCCAATTGAGAGACTACATTTCTGTCTATACGAAATAAATAAAGGCCTGTAACATTTACTAGAGAGATTTGACAGAGAATTCGAGGATCACACTTTCTTTGAAAACTACTGTGGATTGTTTCAACCTGCCAGCAGGCCTTCAGTTGTTATGTTACAGCATGAATTTAATGATGAATGAGATTTTGTGTCACTGGCCTACACACAATACTCCTTCATAATGTTAAAGTGGAATATGTTTTTAGAAATGTTAACAAATTAATAAAAATGAAAAGCTGAACTGTCTTGAGTCAATAAGCATCTGAACTTTGTTATGGCAAGCCTAAATAAATTAGAGTAGACTTTCCTGTGTAATTTCTGTGTAATAATAGATTAATGATTTTTTTTAATGTGACTAATTTCCCATCTCTGTACTCCTACACATACAATTATCTGTGGCGGTCCTTTGGGCCGAGCAGGGAATTTCAAACAAAGATTCAACCACAAAGACCAGGAGGTTTTCCAATGCCTCGCAAAGAAGGGCACTCGATTGGTAGATGGGTCAAATACAGAAAAGCATACATTGAATATCTCGAGTATGGCGGGTTATTAATTACACTTGATGGTGTATCAATAAACCAGTCGCCATAAAGTGATACATTTATTTTACCAGGTAAGTTGACTGAGGTCACACCTCAGTTTACAGCAACAACCTGGGAATAGCTGGCATGGGAGAGGAATGGTCACTGAAGTTGCTGATTAGGTGGCTATGACAGTATGAGGGGGCCAGATTGGGAATTTAGCCAGACACCGGGGTTTACACCTTTACTCTTACATTAAGTGAAGCAGGATCTTTAGGTGACTATAAAGAGTCAGGACACCTGTTTAACATTCTGATCTGAAAGACAGCACCCTACGAGGCAACATCTCTAATCACTGCCTTTGAATTGGGATTTTTTTGTTGACCAGAGGAAAGAGGCCTCCACTGGTCCTCCAACACCATTTCCAGTAGCATCTAGTATCTAGTCTACAGGACTAACCCTTTGGCTTAGCTTCCAGAGGTGGCCAGCAGTGGATGGCACACGTTGGCTACAGGTGTGTCCCTCTCGAACCCAGCTGTCGGAGAGGCTGAACCGCCAGACTTCCATGAGGCCATTGGTGACTTTTGGAACAGCGAGCTTGAATGATGAGAGAAACGAGATATCTTAGCCATTAGTGCATCACATTAACCCACTTGATGGGTGAGGAAGATTGTAATGAATAAAATATTCTAAACATGCATCCTGTTCTGCACAGGTACTAAAATAACCAAGAAATGTGGTGCACTGAATGCAGGTCTGAATACAAAGTGATAATGTTTAAAGTAATCCAACACAACACATCACTGAGTACTGCTCTTCATATTTCAAGTATGGTGGTAGCTGATTTACAGCAGGATAGCGACGGTGGTGGAGTTTTTTAGATATAATAATAATTACCTTATAGGATAATAACGTGAAACATAAGGCTAATATATAATGAGTTAAGCGGCAGATGATATTGAATGTTTGAG
>NW_025533518.1:882500-975818 GCF_020615455.1 Coregonus clupeaformis | reverse complement strand
GATCTGAGAAAGACACGGAGTCCGTCCTATATCTCGCGTTGAGAGATTTCGATCTTACCGCGGCAACCCCTCCATCCATGTGAATTTCTTATCCTGGTAGCAATTACCTCGGTACTAGCGCATACCATTTTGCACTTGTGAGATCATTCATGCATCCTGAGGTACCTCTCGTGAGGTTTGGGCTTATGTTAAATGCACCGTAACAATCGACGGTTCGTAATACCTGCCATCTATCAACCACACACTTGTAGTCGGGCCAACAAGGTACTCCGTAGGGTGCTCATCTTGGGCATGGGTAGACCCCTCTGACTACAGTCTTCTCCAGCAGTTCGAGGATAGAGTGTACTATGAAAAGCTTTCTGTCTTTGTACAGGCGTGCCAGCGGTAGGGAACTCCGGACAGGCGGGGTGTTCCCCTTTATGACTGTCATGCCGCTGGGGGCAGCTCCTGAGCGCTTTGTGCTATCTGCCTCCCAGACAGTTTTCCACTCCTCTGGTCATGAATTTGGTGTGCATCGCGGCCTGCATCATCTGATGGGTGGCATGCATCTGGCGTACCACATTTGATAACTGGCCATACGAGAATTTACATTGGTGTCACGCAAAGCCGCTTCCTATTCCTCATCGTGCGTCCCTCATCATGGCAGAATTACTGTTGTGATGTTATTCTTCTGTATGTTTATACACTGCTCATCGATCCTATCATTTACCAGGCCTATGTTGGTGTCGAACTTATTTTCCCCACTCATTCTTGCAGTCGATGCATTAGAGATCTTCGAAGTCCATTTGTTCCTCAAGTCCCTCTATGGAAATCCTATCTAATACCTCTTCTATTCTCCCCCGTTTTTCGTCAAGCCAGGGATTTTCAATCTTTTTTCTTCTCCTTTTTCTCAACTGTGAATTTCATACTCTCCTGGTCTTGATAATCTAATTTTACATGTATCCTTCCTGCAACTGATCGCTCCTTGCAATCAACCCTAAATGCGTGTTTATTTCTTCCTACCTATCACCCCATGTTTCGAGTGCTTCGGCCTTAACCATCGTCCACAAACACCGCGTTCGCCTTTTGTTTTGTCTTCACGGAAGCACTACTTTCGCGGCGTGTTCGAATCCAGGATGCCTACCATGTAGTAGTTCTTTCTCTGTCGTGGATTATTGTTCATTTACTATCTTTAATAATGCGACCCTTTTCTGGAATTCTCCCTGGAGCTCAAACTTACTACTATCGACTATGTGGAATTTATCAGTAGCTGGTCTTCAACTCCTTGTTCTTAATTACCCACCACCGTTTTCCCGACACACTACCGTGTTACTCAAGCCTATGTTGTACTGAGGGTCCAAACGTTCTTTAACTGAAGGCTGGGTCCTTGCTGTCCATATTTTCCCTCTTTCCACCACCTAGTTGTCAACATCCCTCTTTGTCTGTCGAGCCTCTTGCAACAGTGCTGATATACTCCGCTGTCTGCTGTCTCTTCAGTCTCTCAGCCTGTGTTGCGTTACCCAATATCGCGTGTCGATCCTCGCTCTCGTCTGAAATCTCTTATTCATCCCCCCTCTCAAATGAATTGGTTACAGTGATATTTCACCATAGCGTCCCCTAGCCCACACAGTACACTGTACCCTAGCAGCACTTGGTGTTGAGGTTCTCTTCGCAATTTAACACAGTGTTGGTTTCCTGCCATTGCGACATTTGCCTGTGATGTCAACTATCTTTTTCGGCTATCTTCACCCCGTAAGTCAGTGAAAAATTACTTGTCCCCTCCCTTGCCTGCAGAGTCAAAGGTCGTGAACTCAGTGGAATTCTCTCTATCCCGGGCATCCCACATGTTCCCGGCCAGTGTCCTTCTCTTCACCAAACTAGGGTGTGATAAAGCGTCAACGCTCCCATGCGAAGTCTATAGCTCCAAGAGCTTGTGGGATCTGGGCAGCCTGAGGAAGGTTTCGGGCACCCCTCTGATCAGAGCAGAGGCGAGATCACACTCGCGACCCTTATGTTTGCACTCACGTTGTGCCTCAGTCAGTAGCGCATCAAGCATGACTAGTGTTAGTGTGTACCTCTCTCACTTGATTTTTTCGGAATCCTTGGGATGGATAGCAGGCACTCATCAAACCTTCTTGATCACATGTCCCCCTTCCCAGCCACTGTGTGGAATGTGGCAGCAACGTCGAGTCCACGAATGTTAATTATCCCTCTATCCACAGAGATTGTATAAAGTCCCTGATCTCTGTGTGGGTTTACTTCTTTAATCCTACAAACTCGTTCAATGAGGGCTGATGCGCACCGTCTCGAATTAGTTATACCCAGTGTCGGGGCTCTGGTGCCTATGCAGAACTCCACCTTCGACACAAACAGTTTTCCCCTAGATTTATGCCGAAGCAGAGTGCCCATGACTCACATGCGTCCCCGATCACTAGAGTGAGCACTGGCGTAAAGGGGTTTCGGATATTCAAGAGCGTCATCTGTCTCAGACCATTTTTGACGGAGTGCGATGTAGCGTCGATCCTTCAACTTAAAGCTGCGCACTGAGATCGGGTTCTCAGTCAGCCGCCCAGTCCTCCTTCTCGTTATGGGGCTTGGCGTGACAAATCGATATATCTTCTCAGCGGTGTTTTGCACAACTTGCATGGTCAAACTTAACCCTCCGGAACCTGCAAACAGAAGACTTGTCCCCCTCCTTACATGGGCACCAAATGCGCCTTCGACTACGTTCCCAATCACCAACTGGGTCTGGAAAGGGTCTCCATAGTAATCATCCCGGCGTGCGTGCACATTCGCTCAATGTGGTTGTAGTTGTCCACTCAAACAAACGCTGTTGCTCCTGCCCTGTTTTTCCAGTTTGTTTGATGCATGTACCGGCGGTATAGCGTACTTCGTTGTTTTTCTGCACTACAATGTGAGGAGGGCTATCCACGAGCCTCATGAGCAGATCGATGTACGGTGGGGTGGTAGCGACTCCATAATCTCTGGTCTCCATGGCAAAGGCCTCTACACACACTAACCAATTACCAGCAATTGGTTTACTATGATATGAGGAAGGGTGTATAGTAAGTTGTTATTTGGCAGAAAGATTTACAACAGAGATTTGTGAGAGACCCTTTAAGTTATCGGTGTCAACTTATATTTCATCAAAACCCTACATGTGGGCAGCGGGCCAATAACTGTTTAATGGCATCATTGTGAACCTTAGCCACATCCTGATCGAGGCCAACGGTCTACCCATGTGTGTTTGGATGCGGTTCAGAAGCTGCGTTACTCCTTCATTTGCTCATCAGGTCCGCCATGTTCTGTATCCTCTTTTCTCCCTCATGCCAGTGTACCAGATGGCTTCCTTGCTCCTCTGTGAATCCATTTGCTTAAAAAGTCCAGATGCCCTTCACCTCAAATGCACTTTATATCCAAAATGTTCCTTCTATTGACACAAGAAGACATTGTTCCCCTCATTTTAATGCACATCAGCTATGAGGGAGTGTCATACATTGAGTTCATGTGCAGCATCGGGTATTGTTTTTGTATGATTGTCAGTCTCACTCAGTGTTATTCTCCGCCCATGTTTCCATGTCCCGATCATGTTGCTCCCAGGCTCGGGCAACACTCATGGAATATAGGGTCTGCGGCCATGGCTCCTCTTTGAGTGTTTAGGGTTTGGGGTTCGATCCGTCTGAAGGCTCCATGTCTGATCCATGGTCTATGAGGCTCGAATCTTCCATCTTAATGAGAAAAGAGGTGATGGCATCTCTCCCCACACCCACCTCACCCGGCCTGGTTCTCTTACTGGGTTTGTTCTTTGGCGTTCTCACCCTCACCCTATTATTCTAGTCCCTCCCGCAAGCTAACTCCAAAACTTCACAGCGACCTTTGTAACCGGCGAAACAACCCCCATCGGCAAAAAAGCCCTCTTTCGCTCATCTACTCACTCATCTTCGACTAAAACCTTCTCGGCTGTGGCTGAATTAATATTCAGTGTCTGAGGATTTGCAATCGTGCTGCGGCGTACTTAGTATTTTTCCGTGTCATCTAATTCCAACACTAATTGCCATAGTGAACAGTAAACATTGTAAATGAACTACAAAGTTTACTCATGTCAAGAGGGTCATATCCTCGCCTTGTCTCCTCACTTATTTTTATCCATATATCTCCTCCCCACACTAATTTAATCTCCATTACCCACAAACACCTCCCTATTCACATGAACGCTGGCCCCACATCTCTATCCACTTTCTGAAATTATTCAGTTTACAAAGTTTTGTGCTGGGGAGACAATCTGATCTTCACACTGCAGGTGAACCGTTGTCTCCCCAGTAGGGTTCCATCTAAATATAGGCTACCCTTCTCGCTCTAGGTACTAAATCACTTGCAAGGATAAAGAATGGGTCGCGATGTCCTCAGCGGCGCTTCCCCTTGTTCAGTCGTGTTCTGCAAAAAAAACCAGTGTGCGTTTTGATTCATACATGCGCATACTAGTGACTATACTATACTTGGCGAGTGTCCAGGGGCTCTTCGGACAGTCTCTTTTGTCCACATCTTCTGCAAAAAGGTCCATCCGCACGCAATGCACGGCTGCTCAAACATTTAATCTATATACAGTTCCTCGTTCGGATGTTATGTTTATGTAGCCGTAGGTATACCCGATTGAAAAAAATTCATTGTGTCACATCACATGTGTGCTGCATGTCACCCCCACGTAAGGCTGTGTTCTCACACAATGTCAAGAAGGACTGTCGGTAGTCAAAGTGTTACTGGCACGTCCCACACAGCAGTCTCAATACCTATTTCTTACTGCAATCTACACCAATTGCGTGTTAAGCCGGTCATTGCCTTCAGTTTACACAGTGGAACATATGTTGAGTGCAGTTTATCTTTCCTGGGGCCAGACTTTTTCACCCTGGTGACAGAGTAAGGATCTGAGCCAACACGCCAGGATGGTTTTCCATGCTGAAGTACTCATCTCGACCTTCAGGCCTTGATCTGAAGGATAGCGCCCAGGAGTGGTCTGTGCCCAGACCGAAACTCTTGATATCTCGGCGAGACTCCAGGGGCAGAGTGTCACGCTGTTAATCCCGAGGGCTGGTGCCTAGACCACCCACATGAGTTCTGAGTGCTGAAAGGATATCTTCAGAGGCCATCAGGGTTCAGAATAGTGTACTAACTCAGAACTAATATCTTGATCCTGTCAGTATTCCTACTATAGATTTCCATGAAAACAAATATGGTTACCTCTACAAAGATACCATAACAACCTAAAAAATTTCCACAACCCTACATCGAAAATCATGTCTACTACTCAGACCAATATATCTATCATGTTCCATCACCTCTACACAACAATATCAGCAGTCTCACCCAGCCCCTACCAAATCTAGTTTAATGCAATTGCCTCATACTTCAACATCTTAGCCAAACTCCTTTCCCCAGCATCTGCGATCTCTCGCCATGGCACCAGGCAAGGGTTCTTGCTTTTTTAGGTGTATCAATCGTAGTGACAGAAAATTATTTCAATCCGGGACTCTGAGAGACGACTAGATTATAACAAGGGGAATTGAACAGGCAGCCTCGCATAAAATAAAAATATTCACTTTTCGATCAAAGGCCGAGCATAAGAGGCGTCATACTGAACCAGCGCAGCTCGGTGTCACCGGAGTCCTCGTCTATAGTATTCAATTATACTTGCAGACTTTGGCCAGAACACCTATCTCCAAAGCTAAGCCTAGGGCTGATCCGGATCAGGATATCTCTAATATGAGCAGACTACGGGGGTTACAATCCTCGGCGGTGAATTCAAGTGAGGACGCAAGTTCCGATTGACCCGGGCGGCTCGACCTAAATCCCACCCTCGGCGTCCAACAGCCGTCAGTCTCCCTCTTTGATGTTCCACTTTTTGTCCCTCCTTATTCCTTTTTTCATCTCGGTTTTCACAATTAACTTTGAGCCCATATGTTTACCCCATGCCAGGTTTAGTTTGTGCTCTGTTTACACACCTCTGTGATTGGTTTAATTATTATACTGTTTTATCTTACTTATCTCACCAATCCGTGTTCTAAATGTCTTTATTTCTTTACAATATCACATATACAATATTTACATTCATGATGGGGTGCTTGACCGGATGTGTTATGATGAGGAACACTGTTTGCGTACACACTATCAAACAACTAATGACACCGGACCAACGCTTACTACTAAATCTACCTCTCATCGCCTTTTAGTCCATCTGCCTATGCTCAGCATTTCGTTGCGCAAGGCTGATTGGACCCTTACGTAACCCGTGACCACGGCGAGTTGTGCTATCTGGGTTATATAGGGGGCAAATCTGAACAACCTAGCCCTTAATCTGTTCCCTCCCTCTCCTGATCCCTCCTCTCCTCCTCTTGGGGGATGTGTGTGTCAACTCATGCCTATCCTCATAAATCCTTTCTCTTCCATCTTACCTGTACAACGCATTACGTCGCCAAGGGGAGCTCTCTGATAGCCAGGAGGGCTGTCATAAACATCTCCCTGCACTGAATTACTCCCCGCAATCCCTATCCCCTTTGTCTCCGTGAAAATCGTCCGTTTCACGATATGAGTCAGCCTGCCCACCTCAACCCAGCGTCAGCGTCGCCGGCTGTGGTTTCCAGCGTGACCAGACTATCTCGCGATGTAGTCCCATTTGTGGTTGCGTGCTACACTCCTATTGTTCAACCCTTGTCAAAAGTTGTCTGGTGGGCGCCATCGCGTCACTCGGGCACTATCACCACACAGGTGAAGTGGAAATACTCGTTCCTGTGATCCCTATCCTGTGAAATTGTCCCTGATACAAATGAATTGGTGCCCGCCACCGGAAACAATGTCACCATTCTTGAAAAGCGGGTGCGAGCACTAGAGATTCTCATCTGGGTTGCTGTCGAAGAGGAATCCCACCACCTGAAAACACTAAACTCTACTTGTCCCTGCGAACACCTTCGGTCACGTTTTCGTGGCTCAATACTTATCTACCTGTTCAATAGGATCACTACAATCGGACAGGGCCTTCCAGGTTTCAACACTACCCTTCGGTACAATCGCGAACTACATCTGAATTGCCAACCACTGCTGTTTCTAACAAGTTTCGAGTTTTTGGTACACTTAAAAATAAACAAATTCTAACCCAGTTACCTCTTTCTCTACCTCTATCGACTTTACCCCATCCTACTTAGTCCTGTTCGCATCTCTACTTTCAACGTTCTCCTACCTCCCGTCGTGTGCCCAGCTCAATCGAACCTGTGTGCAACTGAAGCGTGTCAGGATTGTCTACACTTACTCCGGTTATCTCTCGCGTGCTAGTTTTCCCACTATCTTTTCACACTCAATCAGTTGTCGGAACTTGATTGCAGCACATGGGGTTTGCTGGGCACTTCCTGTGATCTCTGATTATGCATCACCTTGTAGGGGTTCCATTCTTTCCATCCTAGTCGGAGAGGGCTATCGCAGTATCTCCATCCCGTATCCAAATGTCGGCTGTACCATGTCCCAAAAAACTCCTCATGTTCATCTTCTTCATACCACCTCTTCTTATCAATTTTTCATCGAGGTCTCCTATCCAATCTCGACAGTCCTCTCTGCTCCCAATTCTGAACTGGACATTTGTTTATCTATTCTCTTTTCGTTAACTCATGCCATCTTAGTTCCCTTCTCTTCTGTTCCATAATCTACCTAGCATCTCGACCTGGCACAGGGGACCTAAGCGCAAGAACTCCACTCTGGCTTGTACTATTTTCTTGGTTCAGCTTGTAATCTGTACACATCCCTCCGTATCCACTGACTCACTCTACTTTCCGAGGAACCAGGCTTGGCTGCGGTGCTCAGCCCTCTCGCCCACGAGCAAGGGCGTGCTCTCTCTTTCCAGCGAGGCTCTCCCACGGGGCGAGGCTCGCTACAGCAGACAAGCTTTTGGACATACAGCAGATACCATTTTCACCCTCATACAAATACAACCCCCCGGTGTTTCTGGTTGTTGTCTCACTTTCATTCCCTCTCCCGCATCTTGCTATATTCCTTTTCTCGCCTCTATTCTTCGGTATCCCTCTCTGCTGTGCTTAACTATAACGGGCAATTATTTGCGTTACGCTGAACATATATAATTATATTTATTTTATTAAGCAAAGAACAACCCATTTCCCTAGGGCCCAAAAGGACATGGTGTACCCGGATCTTCTGGCGCGAGAGCCGTGAGCTCAAGTAACGTGAATCAAGCGTCACTGGAAAACATTTGAACAGTGTATTGCTTAATCCTATTATACTGGTCCTACTAATATCGGCCTGTGGTTCGCTAACTGTGTTTCCTTCCACCATTAGTTGAGTGAAGTGAGCGACTCAGAACCTTCCTAACATGGTCGTCTTGAGGAGGACAGCTGGTGGATGAGACCTTTTGAAGGACAAGCCCACTAGCGACACATCCAAGAATACCTTTTGGGAAATGACACCCCGATAGCTGGTCCTGCATCGACCTCGGACACTGAATATCCCCATTATCACTGGCGATCCATCCGAGGCATCGCCGGGCCGTGGGCCGGGCAATGGTGGATGACCATATCGTTTGGGGAAACAAAGTCTATTCTGCTACACACAGCCTTGTAACAAAGCTCTACGTCTGACAACCATTCACATCCCTTTTTTTTGCTGCTGCTGTAGTACTCTTCATATTTCTGCTGCTGCTGCTGCTGCTGTACTCCAAATCCGTTGTATTCAGTAGAGTCAAACCTTCGGTCATGAGCATCTACCATGCTAAGATGCTTTATGCTAAATTTGATAATGTAAACCCCAGCGCCTGCCAGCTCCTAAGGGATGCTGATAATCTCAAGTACATCAAAAGTGTAACAAAATTCCATTGGGATGATCGTCAGTTGAAAAAAAATCTGTTACCAATTGTGTTTTTATTTAGTGATCATCATGTGGTTTTACTATTGTAGTGTGTACTGTTATGGTGTGGGAGCGTGTCACAAAGGAATAAAGATGTATGGTAATTCCTTTTATCGTTTCTTTATTTGTTCATCTTTCTTCAATCCTTTATTATACTTACCCTTTACAAATGTATTGCCATCACCAAAATCAGCGTACAATGGGGTAGAGCCACTTGGAGATGGAGATACAAGATACAGTGGAACTTACTAACGTAGGCTGATTTCTATCTTTCTTGGTCTCCACTAAACCTCTCACAAAAGCCATCTGTTCATATTCAGCTGGCCCATAATCTTCACGGTCTTGATTGTGCTAATTATAACCTGCAGGCTCGTACCACCTGTCCTCCCTGCGAGCCTTCCCACTTTCCACTATGTTCTTTTCACCCGTTCTGAAAACCCTTTACTCTCACGATAAGCGTTGATGTTCCCAGCGTCAAATCCTGGTTGGCCAGCAGCAGCACTGTTTCTCATTACATCAGTGACCTGGTGATAACCACGTTGGCAACCAGAGTCATCATTGACTATACTCTGGGGGTGTAAGGGACGTGTTACACTCCCCGTCCTCCTGTTTAATAGCCTGTATCACCTCTTCCTCGGGTCTCCTCCTACTCACAATTCACTCTTCTTCCATCCTCCCCTCCCTTGTTCACAACATCTTTAACCTAATCACTCATCTGTTGCGCCTCTATCCTCTCGGTTGAGGACTCACTTCTCCCTGTTTCAGGGACTACCGTTCCGTGTTAATCATCAACTTTAGGTTGTTCTGTCGCAATGCCTGCTGATGGTGCAATTTGGGTTTCGTATCGGACTCGGAGCTCAGTCTGTTGGCAACTATTGTGCAGTCTTTGACAAAGTGGACAGGCCCGGGTAGGTAGTTCTTAGCTACTCGTGTTTGTTGCTCCCGTAAGACCTTCCGCTATCTTTTTTTTTCTCGGTGGATCGGCATACTACTTATAAATAGAGTCAGGTAGAGGCAGGGTTCTCTTTGCTAGACTGCTGGCAGCATTGCTAGTACAGAGTTGTCAGTCAGCTGCAAATGTCAATGCAGAATAACCTCTCTGCCTAGATGGATCCCGACAGGTTGATACGTTGGGATCTTGGGGCGGGCGTCCAGCTTATTTCCAGGGGGATAGCCTCTTCACTGTTGAGCCTACACCTGATCTGGGCATCTTAAGATCTCCGACGCCCCCAATTTCCGCTCCAAGGGCACCAGCTTCTTAGAATGATGTGCGAATTCAGATGTCTTGTGCACTAGCCTGGGGTGGTGTGAGACTCTTGTCAGGAGCACTCATAGACCCTTGCGTGTGGATGAACAGCGGTTCTTATCCTTCATCTCGTACTCTTCAGCTGAGTTCATTAGACTTGGATGGGTGGGCATATCAACTCCTCCAGTGTTAGCGTGTCCTTAGCACCCACTCATCTCCTCACCTTTACAGTATCTGTTCCTGTGTCGTACTTCAAATCCTGCTATACAGGGATATTTTATAGGTTATTTATTGGTGTGTCATGATTATTCATCTCCACCCTCTTCGATAGCTCACCTCTGTTTAAAATACTCCATTCGTTACGTTTTCATTTTATTTCCTCTTTTACACCACCCTGTGAGCTCAGCGTATCACTGAGGCTTTATTGGTGACATGGAGAAATCCTCGGCGGGTGGTAGACACTTACCCGTGCATGCAGCCTTGGCATCGATGCGTGTTCTTCGCCAACAGACAGGCCAGCGGGTGTGTTCACTGTCCAGTTCATGTAGGTCCACTTGGAAGGAGCCACCTTGTCCATGTCCTCTGATCCCCTTTCCTAAACTCGTTGACTGGCCCTCTACATTGAAAATGCCTTCTCTACACTTCCATGTCTAAAGGAGTTCTCTGTGCTGTTCATTTTTCCCGTAATGGCAGATGAACCATGTCTTTTTTTTTTCAACCTGTATACCCGTTGAAGTCCATGTGCCAGATCATTCGCACCTTGCCCCCTACCCACCTTGTCCACTTAGATACTCCCTTTCCGTGAGTGCGGATCCGTATTTTGGCCCTAAAAAATTTTGGGCAGTGTCTGGCGGCCCTCTTCACACTTTACCAAGCCTCTCCTTTGTAGCCCTGTTCCGAGACACACTGAAAACTTTTCCCCAATGCGGGCATGTTGCTCTCCTTGTCCATATCGCTGCTGTGTATCTAATCTGCTGTTCGTCCTGGTGAAATCCTTTTTTGTCTGGGTCCATCATTCCCTGCCCCCTTGTCTTGAAAATGCCCAGCTCTTCCGTGACCGTGTTGAACTGAAGGTACGTCCACTCCTCATATCTCCTTATGTCCCTGTTACAAGAGCGGAGCCTGATCTCTTTCAAATTTACCCCACGCTTTCATGCGAGAAGACTATGAAGACTTGTCCTATAACCCAGCACTCAACATCCTCTCAGTGCTCCACGTTCATCGCCTCTTCTACAATCCACGTTCACTCCCACGCTCCTCCATGGTCAGTTCCTTGGGGTTCTTAGACATCCTCGGCGCGCCAGATTTTACTACCTCAAACTCCGGTCTCAACTGTTACACGTTTCTGATCCCTTCGTCCTCGGCGGCAGCTGGTGGTGCAGTGTATTGAAGCGAGATATCACGTTCCAGTACACTTTGCAGTAATGCTGCTAAATTATCGGCACTTTTGTCCACATTCCTTCTTGAACCCCATCAACTTGTGTTGTGGTCAAGGTCGCGGTTCCTCGTTCCCCCTTTTGTCATAGCGCTCTCACACTGATTTCATGCTCCCTCAACTTCTTCTCCAGCAGTGATTCGTCCCGATTTCCGCGGCCCGGCGTCTCCGCTCCGCAGAGCCACTTTCACCCTTCGCCTCGAACATGTGCAGCTTGACCATTGTCCTCACCCAACATCCTGTCAGTATCTAACATGTCCAACATTGCTTCCGTTCTCAGGTCCTCCTCATCCTCCTCTTCCAGACACTGTTTTTTGCTGCCAGCCTCGCACACCACTCCATCTCTGTTCGCCTCGTTATGCTCATGTCCTTGGTTGACTATATCTCTGTGCCTATCTCTCTAGCAATATATATATTCTCCTACTACTCTGTCCTTGTAACGCTACAGAGCAGGTGAATCTTCGACCAAGGTGAATACCACACCCTTTTCAAAGGCCCTGCTAGGAACTTGTCCTTAAATGGACTTTTTCCTGTTACTCCGATGCCAGCTCTCTTTTCCTGACCCTCCAACCCCTCTTTCTGAACCAATACTCTCTAACAGGGGTCTTGGGTTCCTCTTCTACCTCTCCATTTGCCAACCCGCTGCTGATGTGAGGGGGGCTTATCCCTTCCATACGCGCGCAAGACCCTGTTTCTGACAGAGTGGGAACCTCGTTGCGTCGCTCTGATCAGCACCCAAGCCTCCATAAGAGGCCCGTAAGTCCCCACCTTCCGCTTCGCTTCCCTCTGACTCTCTATCTACAACACTCGTAGTTACCCTGTCTCTGAACAGTGTCACATCTTCATTCTTGCTCTGTACAGCAGATGCCTCTCACTCCTCCTTGCCCGTATGTTTAACTTTTGGAGCCCGGCGACATTCATCAGCTCGTAGCCCTTCTCGCGCGCCCCAAATCCTCTTTTTTCTTAATTTTATTTTTCCATGCCGTAGGCTCTACACACAAAGTGTTTGGCGTACCACTCGGGCTCCAGTTGAGATAGCATGATGTTCATATTCTCCACCATCAGACTAACCCGTTGCCATTTATAGCCTACCCTGATCTCAAACGCTTCTGTAACACCCCACGTTCCTCGGACTTTGAACATTCCTCCCGGACCCAAGTAATGTCTCCCTACCCAGTCTAGTGAGGGTGTGTCTTCTGTCTTGTGCGTTCCTTCATATTCCTTGGGTTCTGCATCCTTGCTAGGCTGGCGCTCTCTGATTTCCCTCTTCCTTCCTGCAGATATCTTGTGCCTCAGTTCCTTTGTACACAACTGAGTTCATATCGTGTTGTGTGTATCGCTCAAGTCAGTGCAGCTTTGTCCTATATTTCCTACCATAGCCCTCACCTACCAATCCTTTCTTTCTTCTGCTTGTTCTCCTTGCCATTTGGCGAGCCCCACATTTTCTCTCCTACCTCCATCCTTTTTCTCACATCCAGTGACTTCTTGAGTTGGATATTTCACGTTTCGTTCATCATTTTCTACATTTACCCTCAACTCTTCTTCCTCTTTCTGCACATGAGCTACCTGCGTGTGGAGGGCGTGATCTTACACACCCCAATCCTTACTTATAGTATTTATGTACATATCACCCTCATTTGTACTCCTAACACGATAACATACCACACACTCACCTTATAATTAATCATTGGGGAATCTTTATTGGTTCTACACATCACACAGGTTTTATTTAATAACAAGGACCTATATCAACACACAACTGGTCAGATATATGTTTGTCAAGAAAAACAAAAGTATGATTGTCTATGACACCGTCACTGTCAGTGTACACTCCCTTATTAGATCCGCTGTCTTCGTTAGTCGATGTTCCGACCATCTTCCTTTTCTCTTTGATCACGCCATTTGGTGTTGTTTAACCATACTCTGCATCCTTTACACCCATTATCCACTAACCCAGTCTTGATCTCATCTTAGGTCCATTGCTTTGTGGTTGCTAGGGACTCTGGAGTACCTCTGAGCTGTCGTCATCTTTCAATGCCCTTATGGTCTTCTTTGGTTCCCACAAACTGTGGTTAGCACTAGTTCGATTGATCTTCGCGGTCGTGATGTTCTGTGAGTTTTATTGTTCTCCATGCGTTATGCTTCTCCTGGGATTCGGTTGGGGAGTGGTGGTCCCGGCTGAGTAATCACTTCTTGACATGAATAACATGGATTTGTTAGCATCGGTCGGAGGCTCCATCCCGGCAGTAATACAATCAAATTTTCACATAGTCCTTGTATTCACTTCTCCAGCTTCCTCGATAGTATCAATGTCCTCTTGGATTATCTTTCTGTTCAGCATCATCTCGCCGGGGGTGTATCTGGTGTTGGGAGACATCCCGGCATACAACTTCTTACATGTTCAGTTCCACCAGTCGTTTGTTGTGAGTCCTGAGATGATCCTCCTGGGTGGGTTGATTGGTGCGTTCGATGAAGATGACATTATTGGTTTACAATCATTCATGACAGTTTCCTCTACAACCACAATTACTCCCCCTCCAATGTGTTCCCACCCCAAGTTCCAGTGTACATCCACGTATTCATTATTCTTGTCTATCTTCACACTGGTTCCTTGTTACTGACTATATCTGACGCATCCCATTCATCCAGCGCATTCATCGGCCGGGTTTGGGTGTCACAGTCGGTCTGACGTCTGACTAACTTTGTCTGATATGTAGGCCGAGATCGGATATCACATCTCTTCTCTTCTAGTTTGTATTTAACTACACTCATCACTCCCCATAGAGTTACCATTGTAGGTTCCAGTTGTGACGTTGGTTTTGTTGTGTTTACGTTCTAGCGTGTATATAAAGCTCAACAGCTCCTGCACGGCAGCATTCTGGCACTGTGTCCCGCTCTGTAAATGCATCACAACTCCCTTCAACTTGTCTATAGCACCACCCCTATGACAATTACTTTCCTATCACATTTTGCTGTGCATCATAACTTGTGTTGAGAGAGTTTTTTCTAACATATAACATACCTCCCTTGTGGTACAATGGGAAACCCTATCGCTCTATTCTTGCTCCCACTCCAGTCTTTCTATAAAACATAAAGCCTCCAAGGTAGTGAACACCTGCAGGCCTGCCACCTGTCCTCCTGCAAAAGCCTGTACACTTTCCAACCTTACTGATGAAGTCCAGGATGGACTGTCTTTCTCTGTGATAGGGCAAGTTATATAGGCAGGTTTGATGTCCTCTTTGTGAATGTCAATTTAGAATATACATGTTGAATACACACCCTTTATATACCCCACTTTTGACCATGTGTAGTGAGTGGAGATTTGGTATATCTATCCCTATGTAGTGTACTGTTGAGTATTGCATTGACATGTAAAGAATGAATTGAAATAATAAACTGCTCACAGTCACACCTCTGTGTAGACATCATTTTATTTTCACATATTGTCCACATTACAAGGACCCCGATCACACAGCACTCATATGCCTGAGAGCTGCGCTTCCCCTCAGTCAGCCAATATCAGGTCGTCATTGTAGTTGTTTCTGATCTCAACATGTTAGCTCTGTGCCCAGGGTATCCGCCTCGAACGTGAACGTTCTCTATGAGGGTGAGGTCGATGGGAGTGAGCTCTATGGCTACTGTGTCTGCCAGTGACCATGTTGGTACCAGTACACTCAGAGTGCTTGTTACCCATCCTGTGCACCGGTCTCAATCTGAATCCTCTCTCTGCGCCTCCAGTTGTTGGCTCTCCACGGGACCACCTCGGTCCCTTGCGGAGACATCGCGTCCTGTTGGGACAGTGGAACCCATGTCTGTGTCACCCGGGGGTGAAGAGTTGAAGAATATTCTCCCTGACGCCCAGTCGATCCTTGACCGATAGTCTCTTCATGGTCGACGCTAGACCCGCTGGGATCTGTGCCTGTACTTTTCCATGGCGTAGGTGTAACAGCGTCTGTCCGATCTACCAACAGTTTCTGCATCAGCGCTTTTCGTAGAGAGTATACATAAGGTTCGATGGTGTAGCGACATTCTCCGTGTTCAGCCATAACCTGTTTGTTTGGGATGGCTAGGAACCTATCGAATGTGACATCCCTTGAGTTTGTCACTCAGGTGACATTGATTCCATCTCTTTGAGGTATACGTGTACAGCCATGACTTGCAACTGTGGGTAGTCTACCATAAACCTAGGTCGAGATGTATAAAATGGTAAGTAACAGCATCTATGGGACCTCTAGACTTTGTCCACCTTCCACTTTGTCTCTCACACCATGCGGTAAGGTCTGGATGTATTACACAGAGGTTGGAGGACCTACATAACGAGTATAACAGGATCACATACAGTATTTACACAGTTGCATGTCCAGCTCTCTGAAGGCCAGAGCAGACACACAGAATGGAACTGACTCAGAGGTTCAAAATGGCCAACTACCTAATGAGACATAAAGATGTCTATGATAAGGTAGTGGCTAGCTACCTACAAGACCACAAAGGTCTTGGCCTAGATGGTAAACTGACAGACAGCATTGCCATGATGAAAAGGGAAGCTGAGGCCTGATATGAAACACCCGAGAGCTGATCCATATGATGGAGGCCTACCTGAACAATAATGTAGCCTGGGATGTTCTGGTCCACATACTCAAAAGCACAACCCTGACTTCAAAGTTTCGGATCTCGAGGCTCACGGCCTTGAGAAACTTGTGAAGTATGATATGCGTTGGAACCGGAGATAAAGACATTGTTTGAAGACACAATGTGGAACCTCAGTGATGCTACTGTGAAACGAAAGTGAAACTGTTGCTGACATGGGAAATCATCAAGGGGTATGAGCGTATTCTCTACGGACGTAGTGAGAGGCTAGACGTTTGTGACCTAGCAGACATGATTGTGTCCCATCACCATAAACGCACATTGGTTTGTGATGAGTCTGATCTTCACCTATCTCGAGGAAATTGACCTAGTTGTGGAACTAACCTCAGCTGCGGACAGATCAACACCACAGTGATCCCCGGGTGACTACACTGATTTTAATGGAGCTGCCGCGACACACGCACACTGTTTAAAACCATGGACAACACTGAAGGCTATTTGCTTGCAATGCGGTTCCAATGTACTGTCACGATGTATGTGCTACCTTTGTATATTAAAATGAAATAATTCTTTATATACTAATAGTGTGTGGCAGTGGTCATTGTCAAAGCGGACATAAAGAAACAACTGTCAGTGCAGGTGTGGGGTTGGCTAAACTACTAACAATCGGTGATTTAAAAAGAAATATTATTATATGTCTAGGGCATGATATTTGGATTCAAGTAAGCTACACAAAGCAGTGGGCTCTCAGCTCTTCACAATAGTTGACACAATGGTTGACTACTACGACTACTACAGTACTACGTCTTGGTGGAGTAACAACAAAGACGGGTGGCTCAAAATCAGCTTGATCGGGGCTCCATTGTTAATTGTTTTTGGGCTGGTGTTGATCACCTACTGGACCCGTAGCATACGGTCCCGTATTTATAAACCATGTTCGAGTCCACATTCACCTTCCTTACCCTGTATACGTTCCCCACACTTGTTCGTTTGGCGAGCGATACAGGTATGATGTGACAAACATGCAGGAGGACGTACATGTCATCTGCGCTACAGATTTGTCTGTGATCGGAGCTGTGGAAAGGGGTAAGGAAATCTTACGTTCGCGACATATATAAAAGCAGCAACTGTGACCAGTGGTGCGGTTACGGTTGTCTCACTCCCCACTCTGTGTGTCACTCTACAGAACCTGAAACGATCGTGTGACACCGGGGACCCGTGGTTAGGAAGACAGCCTTCGGCCTAACCCTTCTACACCCTGGGACTTTTCTTCTTCTTCTTCTTCTTCTTCTTCTTCTTCTTCTCACCAAGACAACTGTCGGATGTACATACAATACACTATACTACAACATATATCTGTAATCATCATGTCCTTGCTGTGTCTATATGTGTGAGACAAAATAAATGATGGAATACCTCACTACACATAATGTCTGTGGATGTTTATTAGCCGATGATGCATTGAGTAACCACAAACATTATACAAGTATGCAATTGGCAAAAGGTGCTGATATTTCAGCAGAGGTTGGGTACATCCAAGATCATGGCTCTTGTATCCAAACAGGGGTACCTCTACTAGACCATTCATCCAGACATGGGGTGTATATATATATGAAGGATTAACGCTTTACCACATATACATTCACAGTCACCCATATGAAGGAGTAACCCCTTTACCACATATACATTCACGGTCACAAACAACATCAGCCTGTATAATGGAGTATCGTAATACATTGGAGCGGTTCAAGGATGACATAGCAGAGAGGCATGTAGTGATCAGAGGTACCGTTGAACAAGTCCTCATGCGATTCCCGGATGGTGGGGATACACTCAGGTCATATGACAGTAAGACCAATAGGGTCACTGACGATGTACAAGTTAATCGACCACTGCCTCAAGACCGAGGAACGGGCATTTGGATTCCTCGAGGTTATACGTGAGAGAGATCCCTACCTATATGATGACCTGTTTATGTACGGACCAAGGGGAAAAGTCGGTGAGTGCAAACAACTGTACTGTGAAGTCAAGGCCTGGATATGTTGATCATGACTCCGCTCTTAACTTAAGGTACTCTATGTGTCTGTGTGTCTGTTTCAGTCAGGACGGATCCTCCCGAATATAACCTCACAACCCAGGTGCGACGCGCGCTCGTGGTAGAGTCAACGATTTACTGTCTATGCCTGCGATGTGTTCCTACATCCAGAGGATCACTCATATAATGCCCGCCCAATAGAAGTACTGATTGATCATGGTCAACTGCTTCCTGAAGAAGAATCAGAGTTCCGTGTAAACCACGAAGAGATCGAATGGCATTGATTAATACACTGGAACAACTGTTCAGGGGCAATACACCCCTTTCCCTACGGTCCCTGAGGCCAATAGAGTTTCATCTCCTTGGTAGTGTTTTCGTTTAACATGGCATGTGTTTGATATGCCAACAATGTCTATGGAAGATGTCTTTGTGTTATGTAGTTGCCTGACTAGTAGAGCTGAGTCCTTTACCAAACCAACCAACATCTGTGTACTACAAACGAAATAAACACCTGTGAGTGGAAAGAGTGAAACACCTGTGTCTCCTTGTTCATTTCAAGGCCAGAGGGTTACATAAGCATGGGTATGTGTGCACCTACTACACCATTCAGACCATTCAGAGAAGATGTTATTGCATGTGCACGTATACCTTAGCGAGTATAGTATATCCTATACATATTGTCATATGTATGTTATCGTATGTTGTCCTCATTACTGTCCACATTAGGGCACATGTGGTGCACATTGACAAGGGCCCGTGATGTTCCAGACCTTATCAAATGACAAGCTTTATAAGTAAGAGACTAGAGTAAGAGACTAGATGTATTTCAGTCAGATAGGTATGATAGACTTTATTGTATACAGCACAACACACTTTGTACAGACAGACCACAAACACCTCACATCCTCCGCTGTCCATATAGAACAGCATGTAAAAACATCATCATCACGGCCTCAAGGTTCCATTTCATTAGAGCGTCACAGTCAAAGCGGACTATGCCACCGCCGTCGTGTACAGAGAACCCATACTTGGGTCCGGGTCTAGGCCTCTCCAGGTTCCACAATTCCCAGACATATTTCATGGTCTTAGCCATTAATCCGCAATTCAACTCTGTCCAGTACCTAGACCGGGTCTTTGTTGGGATCTTTGTGAAATGAGCCAGCTTCATACCCATAGTGTGATAGTCACACTCCCGAGGAGATCCTGCTCCCCACAGTAGCATCTTCACCTCTTTGCACCAAGACGAAAATGACTGGTAGTTGGTCACCACTCCGGTCAGCAATCTCTTCATCCCTAGTCAATAGGAATGATGTTATAATCGGTCCCACATAGAATCATGAAAACCAGCTTTTCCGTTCGGTATGTCTCGGCTCTGAGTACATCTCCTTTCACGCGCATGTAAAAGTGGGGCCCTGATCGGTTCAACCTCAAGAAACGTCCGTAACTGCCCCTCGGTATCATCCCGTTCATGTCACGCTTACTCAACCGCTTGAGGCAATTCCATTACATGTGTCTGTTCTTCATCAGGACCACCCTTATATTCTGCGTCTTTGTCTAGGTAGAGGTCGGGGACTTGTTGTCCCTCGACACAGGAGATCGTCCTCTTCTTGCCGGTAGACGGGGGTTATCGATTCGGATCTCGATAGCGGACCCTCGTCAGATGTGGGGCACAGGGTTTCGAAGATATAACAGGCTGTTTCGTCACAGAGACGGCCATTGTTTACAGCCAGGGCCAAACCGTGCAATCTGTTCCGGCGGTTGACTCCAAAGAACCTATACAGAAAGGTGCAGTAGAGAGATCCCTGATCCGCCTAGGTAAAGGTACCTAGCTAGTTTCTCTTTAAAGTTGACATTGCCGTGATCATCCAGAATGACCTCCAAAGTGTCGTGTTGTTTTCGAGGCCCCGGAGCAGGTATTCTTCCTCGGCTGAGATGTCGGAAAGCACTCGGAACCTATCCTCGCTCCAAGCCAGCTCCCCAAACGCCATGTTTCTTTGGGTGCTGTGTTCGGGAATGGCAAACAGCAGCTCTCCAAAGGTTGACATGTGCATGTCTCGATCCTCGTGGTAGCTCTTGTTGTCTAGCCTCATGGTAATGCCCTCGCGGCCGCAAGCCGTCAGCACGGCCACCACATCTGAATCTCCGGTGCACACGGTCACACTACCCTTCAGAATGTTTGCCAACTCCACGAGCAGCGTGTCGGCCTCTGTGGTGGTACACCGTAAACACGCGTCCCGCAATACAGACACTTGTATAGTCTCGGGGTCCGCGAAGGTCGCCACAAAGACGCCCTCGAGTCCCTCGGGTCTGTCTATCGAGCCGTCTGCTGGGATCCACGGCGGAGAGTTGACACTCTGCGGGATTCAGACCTTCGAAACGGTCGAGCATGTTTGCAAATACCATGTCGTCCTGGCACTCCCGGTACTCCAGGTACTTCTGGTGGAAAGACACCAGGTTATCGACCAGGTTCCCTTTGGGAGCTCGCCCTCGGAGGAGTCTCCCCTTTGGCACCGGTCACTAGAAACAAGTCGTTTTTCCATACCATGTCGGCCAACAGCTTCATCATGGTGTATTCTATGGCGCACAGATTACGCTTACAGAACTCTATGTGAGGTACAGGGGTTCGGTTGAGTCTGAGCTCCCTCACGGATGGTTTCTGGGCCCCGGAGCCGTCCTTCTTACGAGCACTACACACAGGCTGGCTGCAGTCTCAGAGATGTAGCAAAGTGCCAGAGTTCTGGCCATGTTCACTATGGACGCCTGAGAATCACCCTCGATGTAGTCACTTTCCTTCACTTTGTGGATTACCATGAGATGGTCTATCAGAGTCCAATCCTGTCGCTTGCAGGGTCTGTCGATCAATTCGAACGGTGCCAGGTGAGGGTTTGCGAGCATTGCGTGGATAGCCTTGTGTTTCAACCCCATTTCGGTTCAAAGCGTTATCCGATCGAGTCAACAGCCAAATGGAGTAGGTCTGTAGTCTGTGCACACGGACAGTCTAACCTGGCCCACATTTAAGCCCAGTGCACACCTTGGTTGGATGTGGTTATGCACCCTTTGACAAATGCTCTAGGCTAGGGGCCCGGGTTGGTCAAATGAGCCCTAGTTGGACGTTAGTCCTGGTTCGGTAAGTGTTTTCCTTGGTGCTTGGTTGCTGCTGTGGTGTTGTGGCGTAGGGAGAGTCCTGCTAAAGGACTATACAAAGAGAACATGTAAAATGTACACCGCATGTACGTTTTTTATTCCTCTTAGCCGTGATCTTCCTTGTCGTGATCCTGGTCGATGTCAACACGAGAGACATCATCCGAAACCCAGGTCAATGGCCCATCTACAGTCTTCCTGTTTTTAATTTTTTCCTGGTTGAACATTATGTTCCTATAACACAGGTCTTTAGGGTCTACCCAGGATACCCGTCTACTTGCCGAGGAGGCCAGCTGAGTTTCGACTCTCATGTTCACACACATAGGGGCTAGACAATTAAGCACCTGGGTGCAGAAACAGTTGAGCCACGGGAACTTGCTGCGTATACTTTTAGATATCGTGGGCCTTAAACAACTCCGTATGGTAACCTGGTTGGTCCCCGGTCTGATTATCACAAGGTATGCGGCTGACCGCTCTGCCATGCTCGGGTACGTGAGCGAGAACATCACCCAGGTCAGCCACAGCTGAGTGTTGTACTCGCCACAGGGTAGTCTGGTCGATAATGTCGTTGTTCCTGGTCTTGAGCTCCAGCAGCGCTATGTTGTCATTTACTGTGTCGTGGGCAACAAGGTCCACCTCGGTGTAGGAGCCCCATGTGTCACGGATGGCCTTGCAGCCTCGCGTACAGCCGTTGTGGTACGTGTAGGATCCGGGTTCACCGAACATATCGGGCGTGGGCAAACCGGCAACCTTGAGGCTCTGCGCAAATGGGAGTCAGGCACAGGGCCTCGAGCTGTGTGAGAATGAGGCGAGACACGGGCCCCACGTCACTTATCTTCTTCTTTCCGTTGAACACGTCCTTGCACTGTGCGTCTACCGCAACGCCTATACCGGTGGACATACGGCTCCTGTCCCACAGGCGTCTGCAGGCATCTGGGGTCAGGGCTTTAGACCTCACCAGTTGCAGCAGGTCTTCCGTGAACTTGGTGCCCTTGGACTCGGGAGCATTCAGGTTTCTTACATACTCAGGCACCCACTGGAGCGAGCTCTCCGGGTTGGCGTTCAGGTCCTTTACAACCCTGGTGAACAGATCCATGCTTATCATGTTGTGACCGGATGGCCGCTTCCTGCAGTACACCATGGAGTGTATGGTTTTGGTGATACCCTGAACCTTGTACCAACGGTGGTCGCCTGTAGACTTCGCACATCGTTCACCTCCTGAGCCTAAGAACTCGATCACGGGGTCTTGGAGCTTCATTGTATTAAATGTTCAAGGATTGCTAGGCTGATACTATAACCGGATCCCATTGATAAACAAAACCACAGAAAAGAGGACCGTTCGGGTACTCCCAATCTTGCAACGTGAGTAAATAAGGAAGGACAAAGAGAACCCGGGTAACCTAGGAACCCAGGGAGGAGGCCAGCGATTCCCTAAAACAGATATGAATCGCAAGAAACCAAGCCTTGGAGGCTTCGAGACATTGATATCCAAGAGCAAAGATCTGTTTAACAGCAGAATGTCAGCGATACCTAACGGCCCCATGCTGAGCAAGGTCCGTTTCAGGGCAAGCTGGGAGGTGCCATTGCAGTCATCACCTCTCTCATCGTGGGATTTCTCACCATTCCCAACAACGTTCTCTACTTCATTGACAACAGGCACGTTACCAGGACCACGGGCCGGCTGGACTCAGCCGCAACGCAGTCGCCTCCTTCAGAAGGCAGACCCGAATACCAGCACGCTTACATCCACGCAGGGATAGCCCTCATCACGCTCGGTTGCCTGGCCATGGTGGTGAGCATAGTGCTCAGCTACTTCGCAGCCAAGAGCAAAAGGAAACTGGACGACTCCGAGGGCTCCTACGGGGGTCCGGAGTCTACCAATAGCACCAGGACCGTGCTGACGTGCCTGATCATGATGAACATTGAGCTGTTCATGGCTGTGATCGCAGGCTGCATGGAGTTGCTGTACCGACCTCTGATCAGCAACCAGCAGAGGTTGCATAACATGGAGTGCGCTATCGCCGTGTTCAATATCATAATCTACCTCATGTACGTGGTGACCATGGTGCTGACATCTACCATCCTAAAGGGGAAGCACGAAAGGATCCCGGTTGATTGTCAGAGAGACATCCCGGATGTGGTGACCATACCCTCCTCAGCTCGAGACTACATGAGCAGCAGAAACGTCCAACCCTTACAATTCGCAGTCCAGCTTCATGTAAGGACCTCCATCCATCGTCTCTGTAATTTCCACCTCTGTCTGAGCTGAGAACCGAGGGGATGGTAGCGCTAGACCTTACCCAGACCGTTTGGTATGGCTATAGTAGTGATATTTTCATGGAACCCAGAGTATGTTGAGTGTTGTGCACGGTGTTGTACGTTGTGTTTACAGCCCCAGTCCCCGGTGTAAAGATCTGCATCGCCCGAAACACAAAGCTGTCTACAAGACCCGGAGCTTCAGAAGGAATGCAAAACAATCTTGACACTGTCACTCATGGATAGACCCTAGGTCTCCTTACAATGTAAAATCAGTTGTGTAGCTTAACACATGTTGTCCCTATTGTGCCTTTGTTACTTGGTTGTTGGCGATGAACATTACGTGTCCCACTAGTGGACTACCCTCCCGTGTGCATTTCAACCTGAAATATATATGTGATTTTTGTGGTGTAAATGTGAGTAAATGACAGTGAATAAATGACAAGGAACAAATCGTCTTAGCCTCTGGTGTATCCTTTATTGACACAGGTTCATCACTTCAACATAACAATACTATGCATAGGAACATTGACAACATTCACAGGTGTAGGTAGGGATGATATGAAAGCGTACATGAGCTGGGTACATATTACCGACTCACGCCACTTCTTTATTCCAACCGGACAAGCGTGGCAGATAGGATAGTGGTAGACTGTGTAAAGACCTTCACTATAGGGCTATGCATGCAGTGTGTACGGACATATATATTTACATGCGAATGGCACACATTAATACATCTCACACCACACTACATTACCCATATACACACACACACACACACACACACACACACACACACACACACACACACACACACACACACACACACACACACACACACACACACACACACACACACACACACACACACCCACCCACGGATCCCATAGACGCTACAGTATAATAATCATAGAACCGAGTCATTAGGTTTCGAACAGCATACATGATGTCTCACGAGGCCAATATCGATACACACAGACCTAAACCCAGACCGATTACCAAGAAACGGTGCTTGGGGCACAACGATCACAACCTCTCTACCGAGACAGCCCAATCCTCCATGACATCCCAATGCAATGCCCTGTGTGACGTGCAAAACGAGTGCTCAAATCACGAAAGTCCTCCACGACGCAGACGCCGAAGCGGACGTTACCAGGTACCGGGCGAGGATGAAGTGGAGACAACCGTGAGTGAGAAGAACAACAAGAAGCAACAAGACCAACACCGCAGTGTACATTTCAGCAAGCCCATAGCCCAGGTACCGGGCGAGGATGAAGTGGAGACAACCGTGAATGAGAAGAACAACAAGAAGCAACAAGACCAACACCGCAGTGTACATTTCAGCAAGCCCATAGCCCAGGTACAGTTCGTGTCCATGTCGGAAGACTCCAGGGAGGCACGCTCATCATATTGGTGGCGGGTTGCAGTCAATACCAAACTGCTCCAAAGGAGGATACGTGAGTTAGAGCCGTCAATATCTAGATGTCTAGACGAAAATCACCGGGACCGCATGAGGAACTATATACGGGTTAGGCTCGAGAGCGATTGTCACTGAGCGCTCCTCTGGGGAAACCTTATCTGGGCACAGCAAACTCTGCCCAGTTGATCACTGTGACAACAACTCGCTCTGCGCTCTCATCAAACCCACCTCTGATAACCCAAGCAGGCCTTCCTATACACTCCTACATCGCCACCAGTAATCTACACCAGGATCACCCACCGAATCGACTAACGCAATGGCCTCGTGGTACAACTGTCTCCTGTTGAAGAACAGGACCCTGACAGATCACGAGAAGGAAACCCTGGACCGTGTCAATGTGAAATCCCTCAGCCGTGATGGAATCAATGCAATGATAGGACCCAAGGACAGTCCCTTCACAAGACCCATGTACCTAGAGTTGACACACTACCACCATCTCGACTCTCTGTTAGCCATGCTTGCGAGCTACGTCGACCCGTCAGTGAAAAGCTTGTCTGACTACCCCGTGAGACACGTGCAATTTGCAGCACCGCAACAACTCCTAGTCCAACCTTCACAAGACTCAAAGTAAATAAGATGACAGGGGCAACAGTCATCGTTGGAAACAACCAACACCACAAGATTTCCTGGACCCTGGATCTAGCACCAGCTGAGGCCGATCACTAATACCAACCCCAGTTCCATACCCTCCTCAGCTCGAGACTACATGAGCAGCAGAACCGTCAACCCTTACAATTCGCAGTCCAGCTTCATGTAAGGACCTCCATCCATCGTCTCTGTAATCTCCACCTCTGTCTGAGCTGAGAACCGAGGGGATTGGTAGCGCTAGACCTTACCCAGACCGTTTGGTATGGCTATAGTAGTGATATTTTCATGGAACCCAGAGTATGTTGAGCGTTGTGCACGGTGTTGTACGTTGTGTTTACAGCCCCAGTCCCCGGTGTAAAGATGTGCATCGCCCGAAACACAAAGCTGTCTACAAGACCCGGAGCTTCAGAAGGAATGCAAAACAATCTTGACACTGTCCCTCATGGATAGACCCTAGGTCTCCTTACAATGTAAAATCAGTTGTGTAGCTTAACACATGTTGTCCCTATTGTGCCTTTGTTACTTGGTTGTTGGCGATGAACATTACGTGTCCCACTAGTGGACTACCCTCCCGTGTGCATTTCAACCTGAAATATATATGTGATTTTTTGTGGTGTAAATGTGAGTAAATGACAGTGAATAAATGACAAGGAACAAATCGTCTTAGCCTCTGGTGTATCCTTTATTGACACAGGTTCATCACATCAACATAACAATACTATGCATAGGAACATAGACAACATTCACAGGTGTAGGTAGGGATGATATGAAAGCGTACATGAGCTGGGTACATATTACCGACTCACGCCACTTCTTTATTCCAACCGGACAAGCGTGGCAGATAGAATAGTGGTAGACTGTGTAAAGACCTTCACTATAGGGCTATGCGTGCAGTGTGTACGGACATATATATTTACATGCGAATGGCACACATTAATACATCTCACACCACACTACATTACCCATATACACACACACACACACACACACGGATCCCATAGACGCTACAGTATAATAATCATAGAACCGAGTCATTAGGTTTCGAACAGCATACATGATGTCTCACGAGGCGAATATCGATACACACAGACCTAAACCCAGACCGATTACCAAGAAACGGTACTTGGGGCTGCACGATCACAACCTCTCTACTGAGACAGCCCAATCCTCCATGACATCCCAATGCAATGCCCTGTGTGACGTGCTAAGCGGTGCTCAAATCACGAAACTCGTCCACGACGCAGACGCAGACGCAGAGGCGGAAGCAGACGCAGACGCAGAGGCGGAAGCAGACGCAGACGCAGACGTTACCCGGTACCGGGCGAGGATCACGTGGAGACAACCGTGAATGAGAAGAACAACAAGAAGCAACAAGACCAACACCGCAGTGTACATTTCAGCAAGCCCATAGCCCAGGTACCGGGCGAGGGATGAAGTGGAGACAACCGTGAATGAGAAGAACAACAAGAAGCAACAAGACCAACACCGCAGTGTACATTTCAGCAAGCCCATAGCCCAGGTACCGGGCGAGGATGAAGTGGAGACAACCGTGAATGAGAAGAACAACAAGAAGCAACAAGACCAACACCGCAGTGTACATTTCAGCAAGCCCATAGCCCAGGTACCGGGCGAGGATGAAGTGGAGACAACCGTGAATGAGAAGAACAACAAGAAGCAACAAGACCAACATCGCAGGGTACAGTTCAGCAACCCCATAGCCCAGGTACAGTTCGTGTCCATGTCGGAAGACTCCAGGGAGGCACGCTCATCATATTGGACGCGGGTTGCAGTTCATGCCAAACAGTTCCAAATGAGGTTACTTCAGGTAGAGCCGTCAATATGTAGATGTCTAGACGAAAATCACCGGGACCGCATGAGGAACTATATACGGGTTAGGCTCGAGAGCGATTGTCACTGAGCGCTCCTCTTGGGAAACCTTATCTGGGCACAGCAAACTCTGCCCAGTCGATCACTGTGACATCAACTCGCTCTGCGCTCTCATCAAACCCACCTCGGATAACCCAAGCAGGCCTCCTATACACTCCTACATCGCCACCAGTAATCTACACCAGGATCACCCACCGAATCGACTACCGCAATGGCCTCGTGGTACAACTGTCTCCCTGTTGAAGAACAGGACCCTGACAGATCACGAGAAGGAAACCCTGGACCGTGTCAATGTGGAATCCCTCAGCCATGACGGAGCACCAGCTGAGGCCGATCACTAATACCAACCCCAGTTCCCCGTACAGCATGTTGTATGTCAATGACACCGAATAAACGTAAACAACTAAACATGTCATTGAACACGTCTGTGTCTCTCATTTCATTGGTTATGTTTATTTATCCTTTAGATCTGTCTCTCCGTTATTGCTATCATATCCGAACTAGCATATTCATTACACTTGTATCAGATCATTGCAGCCGCTATTGCCTATGCATGAATAGGTAAGGACACTATAGGAACGCTATGGGGAGACGATGAGAATGCACACACAAGCACACTTAGATAAACGTGCTCACGATCATTGCAAGGCTCAGTGAAGCCTAATCTAGGTTCCATTCAACTGTCCAAGGACAGCGTGTTAGAAAAGCTATTAGTTAAGCATCGTTGCAGCCGCTATTGCCTATGCCTGAATAGGTAAAGACACTGTAGGAACGCTAGGGGGAGACAATGAGAATGCGCACACACACAAGCACACCTAGGTAAATGTGCTCATGATCATTGCAAGGCTCAGTGAAGCCTAATCTAGGTTCCACTCAACTGTCCAAGGACAGCGTGTTAGAAAAGCTATTAGTTATTAGAAAAGCACAGTCCACAAGCCGGTGAAGCCCCTCTGGCGGTTATGCGTTGTGTTTGCATGTGTTTTCGTTCACCCTGTATGTTGTATGACCACTAGATGTCGGCATTGTACCGCTGTAAAATGATAGGTCTTTGATAACCCTCCCGTTGTCCTGTCCGGGTCAAAAAGACCCAGGCTACGTGTTAGAGTGAGTGGCTGTGTAACCCCTAGCGTTGCCCTGTCTTGTCCGGGGTCAGACAGACCCAGGCTACGTGTCAGTGCCTATGTGTTAGAGGAGTGGCTGTATATCCCGTGCCGCTGTCCTGTCCTGTCCTGTCCTGTCCTGTCCTGTCCTGTCCTTTCTTGTCCGAGGTCAAAACGACCCAGCCTACGTGTCAGTGCCTATGTGTTAGAGCGTGTGGCTGTATATCTCCTCCCGCTGTCCTGTCCGGGTCAAACAAAAATAAATAAAAAAATAAAAATAAAAAGACCCAGGCTACGTGTCAGAGTGTTAGAGCGAGTGTGTGCTGTGCTGTGAACGGGACCCTTGCAAATGAAATTAAATCAACTTTTTATTGGTCACATTGTAGGTACAGACATTACAGTGAAATTTTTAACTTGGTAAAAGAATCTGGTGATTTCCTTGTAATATTGTAGGTGTGTGTGTGTGTGTCACTAGTCGAGGACAATGCTGGAAACCCAAGATAACCATTTCCTCGACAAGTGAATATATGTCATCTGCTCTTCGGCTTGCTGACAATTGAACATCTCCGCACGTGTTTCATTCTGACAGTCTGTCAACTTGTAGACTTGCGGTACAACATTTTGGGTTTTCGTGAAATCACAAGGTATGCCTAGGCTCGCAGGGATCCCCATCATGGCGTGTTGTTTGGGGCCAACAGAAAAGCCTTGAAATATCCAGGCGACTGTCTTCATCAGAAGTGTCTGTTCCTCATCTGAGAGATCTGTCATGTGGACACCGCTACACACGGATGAGATGTCGCATGGCATTTGCCGATATTTTGTCCGATAATATGTCAACAAATGGTCTCGGACGTGGCTGTGACGAACGTCCATGTCCCACATGTCGTAGTACAAAGCACAAGTACAAGACTCGCTGTCGTCGAACCCGGTCAACGTTGCAGCACAGGGACACCATCCCACAGCTTGACGGTGTATCTTCTGCACATGGTGGTCCCGGTGTGTCACCATGATGTGTGACACTGCACCGTGGTAAAACCACAAGAGCAGAGCCTGTCCTACGACCAGAACGAGCCACAGCTCATACCTCAACAGACTATATTTGGGTTCGACAAATAGTCTCACCTCCAGTTTGTTGTTGGGCATGACCGAGAGGCTTTTCACCGTGTAGCCGAGAAGTATGGGTATGTTGTTCACTACTCGATTGAACGCAGAATAGATGTCGTTGAAGTTGATGGTGCTCAGATTCAGTCGAGTCGACCCTCCGACGATGCCCAGACCGATCACGGTGGCGACGACGGTGGTGGTGGTGGTGGTGGTGGTGGTATTGTCGGTAGTAGTAGTTACGTGACTGGAGTCCGACGTGTGTATGTCAAACACTGCAGTGATGCAGCAAGAATCCCCCTTGACGTTTTCTGTGTTCTGGAAAGTCGACATAGCTTCGATGGATGGATGTTGTTTGTCTGTGAGACACGAACCTGTTATATTGTGGATTCAATGACCACTCCCATAAAAATAATAAATTATATTATATTCATTTATTTATTTATTTTCGGGGGTTAATGTTAGAGCCTAGGTGTTAGCGCGAGTGGCTCGCTGTATATCTCCTCCCGCTGTCCTGTCCTGTCCTGTCCGGGTCAAAAGGACCCAGGCTACGTGTTAGAGCCTATGTGTTTGAGCTAGTGGCTGTATATCCCCTCCCGCTGTCCTGACCGGGTCAAAAAGACCCAGGCTACGTGTCAGTGCCTAAGGTGTTAGAGCTAGTGGCTGTATAACCCCTCCCGCTGTCCTGACCGGGTCAAAAAGACCCAGGCTACGTGTCAGTGCCTAAGGTGTTAGAGCTAGTGGCTGTATAACCCCTAGCGTTGTCCTGTCCTGTCCTGTCCTGTCCGGGTCAAAAGGACCCAGGCTACGTGTTAGAGCCTAGGTGTTAGAGCGAGTGGCTGTATATCTCCTCCTGCTGTCCTGACCGGGTCAAAAAGACCCAGGCTACGTGTTAGAGCCTATGTGTTTGAGCTAGTGGCTGTATATCCCCTCCCGCTGTCCTGACCGGGTCAAAACGACCCAGGCTACATGTCAGAGTGTTAGAGCGAGTTGCTGTATAACCCCTAGCGTTGTCCTGTCCTGTCCTGTCCTGTCCTGTCTGGGTCAAAACGACCCAGGCTACACGTTAGAGGCATAAGCTCTGAGCCAGAGGTACTAGGTAAGCCGTAAACAAACACCAAAACCAACACCAACACCAATAACTACTACTACTACTACTACTACTACTACTACTACTACTACTACTACTACTACTACTACTACTACCACTACTACTACTACTACTACCACCACTACTACTACCACTACTACTACTACTACTACTACTACCACTACTACCCTACTACTACTACTACTACTACTACTACCACTACTACTACTACCACTACTACTACCACTACTACTACTACTACTACTACTACTACTACTACTACTACTGCCACTACTACTACTACTACTACTAATATTGCCTCCGTGGCATGTCCGGACACGTGCCGAAGAGAGAGGTCTTGGGGACTTCCCCAGCCTGGGTGCCGAAGCTATTATGAGTGCTGTGCGATTCACGGCCAAACAGGTCCTAGAACAGATATTTTCCAATGACTCTGACTGCGATGAGGAAGCGGGACGAGGAAGCGTCCGAAGAAGAAGACGGGGAGGAATACAACCCAGAGGACGAGGAGACCACAGAGGACGACGACGACGACGACTACGACGCCGCAGCCGCCGACGCCGCCGATGACGAGGACGATGTCCAAGTAGAAGAAGGTCAAGGCGTAGAAGACGAACGAGACGATGACGACGACTGACGACGACGACGACCAACAAGAAGAAGAAGAACAACAAGGGGAAGAACAAGGGGAAGGTGAAAGTGAGCGAGGAGAGCGAGGAGACCTCCGCCGCTTCCGCAGCCGCAGCAGCCGCCGCCGCCGCAGCATCAGCCCCAGAACACAACACGATATCCCTCGAGTGGAAAGAGAGACATTCGTGTCGAGAAACGGCCAAATCCAATGGTGCTCGGTGCCCTGTGACAACAATCGGGCGTCGGAGGGACGCGGCAGCGGCAAATAGTAACAGGCCGGTTGCTGAGGTGCCGGAGGACATGAGGCCCGGGCCTACTAGGCAGGCCGTAGGCCAAGCCCGCGACATCCTCTCCACGTTTCGCTTGTTTTTCACACCCGAGATAGAAGACATCATCCTGGAGATGACCAATCTGGAGGGCGTTCGAAAATACGGAGCCCGAGGCGACGGCGACGACGGCGACGACGACCACCGCCGCCACTACGCCGACGACCACGAAAACCACGAAAACCACGAAGACCGTGACCGCGGCGCGGCGCGGCGGCCGCTGGAAAGCGATGGACTCCACAGACCTGAGAGCCTACGTAGGGCTGCTCATCCTAGCCGGCGTGTACAGGTCCCGAGGCGAAGCGGCCTCTAGTCTCTGGGACGCCGAGAGCGGAAGGACCATTTTCCGCGCAACCATGCCGCTCAAAGTCTTTCACGCTTACTCGAGACTCCTTCGCCCGACGACCGTCAGACCAGAGCCGAGAGACGCGCAGCAGGCGGCGGTGACAAACTTGCGGCCGTGAGAGAGGGTCTGGGACAAGTGGGTCGAGAGGCTGCCGCTCCTCTACAACCCCGGGCCCGACGTGACGGTGGACGAGCAACTGGTCCCTTTCAGAGGTGTGCCGGGGCCAACAACACCGTACAAGAGCACAACAACAACACTGAACACAACACTGAACACAACACAACACAACACAACACGCTAAAGCTAATCTCTTGTCTTTCCTCTCCTCTCTCTCTCTCTCTCTCTCTCTCTCTCTCTCTCTCTCTCTCTCTCGCTCTCGCTCTCTCGCTCTCTCTCTCCTCCAGGCCGATGTCCTTTCCGCCAGTATATCCCAAGCAAGCCGGCCAAATACGGCATCAAGACATGGGTGGCCTGCGACTCCAAATCCAGCTACGCCTGGAAGATGCAGGTCTACACCGGCAAGGCCACATGCGGAGGCCCCGAGAAGAACCAGGGGATGAGGGTCGTGCTCGATTTGACGCAGGGACTCAGGGGTCACAACGTCACCTGCGACAATTTCTTCACCTCATACGAGCTCGCGCGCCAGCTCCTGACCAGGAACGTCACCGTGGTCGGCACAGTCAGAAAGAACAAGCCAGAGCTCCCGCAGGCGCTGCTCGCCTCAAAGGACAGGCTCCTCTTCTCCTCCAAGTTCGCCTTCACGTCCACCACCGCTCTAGTGTCCTACCTGGCAAAGAAAAACAAGAACGTCTTACTCCTGAGCACGCTGCACACCGAGGCTCACGTTAGCCGTCGCCAGGACAAGAAGCCGGCCATCGTCCTAGACTACAACAGCAACAAGGGAGGTGTGGACAACCTAGACAAGGTGATTGGAACCTACAGCTGCAGGAGGATGACCGCGCGCTGGCCCCTGGTCATCTTCCACAACATCCTTGACGTGTCCTCTTACAACGCTTTTGTCATATGGCGAGAGCTCAACCCCACTTGGATGCCTGGCAAGCGAAACAAGAGGAGGGTGTTCCTCGAGCAGCTGGGAAAGGCACTAGTGACTCCGTTCATACAAAGAAGGGCCCGTCTCCCTCGCACCGAAGCCTCTGCGGCGCTCGTCAAAGCTGTTCAGAGGGCTACGTATCGTGATCAGCCCCCGGCGGATCACGCCCCGCAGCACCGGACCACGCAGCACCACCGGCCCAAGCACCCAACCCCGCACAACCCAGTAAGAGGAAGAGGTGTCAGGTCTGCCCCACAAAGAAGGACTGTAAAACACACACGGTGTGCACCAGGTGTAACAAATACATCTGCAAAGGCTGCTCGCACCCATACTGTCCCACATGTTCCAACTGGGCCTTTAGTGAGAGGGGGACAGTTCGACCCGGAGGGCACGGCGTGTGTACAGAATACCAGGACAACGGGAGGGTTAATGAGGGGAATAAGTATTTGACCCCCTCTCAATCAGAAAGATTTCTGGCTCCCAGGTGTCTTTTATACAGGTAACGAGCTGAGATTAGGAGCACACTCTTAAAGGGAGCGCTCCTAATCTCAGTTTGTTACCTGTATAAAAGACACCTGTCCACAGAAGCAATCAATCAGATTCCAAACTCTCCACAAGGGCCAAGACCAAAGAGCTCTCCAAGGATGTCAGGGACAAGATTGTAGACCTACACAAGGCTGGAATGGGCTACAAGACCATCGCCAAGCAGCTTGGTGAGAAGGTGACAACAGTTGGTGCGATTATTCGCAAATGGAAGAAACACAAAAGAACTGTCAATCTCCATCGGCCTGGGGCTCCATGCAAGATTTACATTTTACATTTACGTCATTTAGCAGACGCTCTTATCCAGAGCGACTTACAAATTGGTGCATTCACCTTATAGCCAGTGGGATAACCACTTTACAATATGTATTTTTTTTATTTTTTGGGGGGGGTGGGGTAAGGGGGGGTAGAAGGATTACTTTATCCTATCCCAGGTATTCCTTAAAGAGGTGGGGTTTCAAGTGTCTCCGGAAGGTGGTGAGTGACTCCGCTGTCCTGGCGTCGTGAGGGAGCTTGTTCCACCATTGGGGTGCCAGAGCAGCGAACAGTTTTGACTGGGCTGAGCGGGAACTGTGCTTCCGCTGAGGTAGGGGGGCCAGCAGGCCAGAGGTGGATGAACGCAATGCCCTCGTTTGGGTGTAGGGACTGATCAGAGCCTGAAGGTACGGAGGTGCCGTTCCCCTCACAGCTCCGTAGGCAAGCACCGTGGTCTTGTAGCAGATGCGAGTGTGCGAGTGTGCGGAGGAGCGGGGTGACATGAGAGAACTTGGGAAGGTTGAACACCAGACGGGCTGCGGCATTCTGGATGAGTTGTAGGGGTTTAATGGCACAGGCAGGGAGCCCAGCCAACAGCGAGTTGCAGTAATCCAGACGGGAGATGACAAGTGCCTGGTTAGGACCTGTGCCGCTTCCTGTGTAAGGCAGGGTCGTACTCTCCGAATTTTGTAGAGCATGAACTTACAGGATCGGGTCACCACCTTGATGTTAGCGGAGAACGACAGGGTGTTGTCCAGGGTCACGCCAAGGCTCTTCGCACTCTGGGAGGAGGACACAACGGAGTTGTCAACCGTGATGGCGAGATCATGGAACGGGCAGTCCTTCCCCGGGAGGAAGAGCAGCTCCGTCTTGCCGAGGTTCAGCTTGAGGTGGTGATCCGTCATCTACACTGATATGTCTGCCAGACATGCAGAGATGCGATTCGCCACCTGGTTATCAGAAGGGGGAAAGGAGAAGATTAGTTGTGTGTCATCTGCGTAGCAATGATAGGAGAGGCCATGTGAGGATATGACAGAGCCAAGTGACTTGTTGTATAGCGAGAATAGGAGAGGGCCTAGAACTGAGCCCTGGGGGACACCAGTGGTGAGAGCACGTGGTGCGGAGACAGACCCTCGCTACGCCACTTGGTAGGAGCGACCGGTCAGGTAGGACGCAATCCAAGAGTGAGCCGCGCCGGAGATGCCCAACTCGGAGAGGGTGGAGAGGAGGATCTGATGGTTCACAGTATCAAAGGCAGCAGACAGGACTGGAAGGACAAGAGCAGAGGAGATAGAGTTAGCTTTAGCAGTGCGGAGAGCCTCCGTGACACAGAGAAGAGCAGTCTCAGTTGAATGACCAGTCTTGAAACCTGACTGGTTTGGATCAAGAAGGTAATTCTGAGAGAGATAGCAAGAGAGTTGGCTAAAGACGGCACGCTCAATAGTTTTGGAGAGAAAAGAAAGAAGGGATACTGGTCTGTAGTTGTTGACATCAGAGGGATCGAGTGTTGGTTTTTTGAGAAGGGGTGCAACTCTCGCTCTCTTGAAGACGGAAGGGACATAGCCAGCGGTCAAGGATGAGTTGATGAGCGAGGTGAGGTAAGGGAGAAGGTCACCGGAGATGGTCTGGAGAAGAGAGGAGGGGATAGGGTCAAGCGGGCAGGTTGTTGGGCGGCCGGCCATCACAAGTCGCAAGATTTCATCTGGAGAGAGAGGGGAGAAAGAAGTCAAAGCATAGGGTAGGGCAGTGTGAGCAGGACCAGCAGTGTCATTTGACTTAACAAACGAGGATCGGATGTCGTCAACCTTCTTTTCAAAATGGTTGACGAAGTCATCCACAGAGAGGGAGGGGGAGGGGGGGGAGGATTCAGCAGGGAGGAGAAGGTGGCAAAGAGCTTCCTAGGGTTAGAGGCAGATGCTTGGAATTTAGAGTGGTAGAAAGTGGCCTTAGCAGCAGAAACAGATGAAGAAAATGTAGAGACGAGGGAGTGAAAAGATGCCAGGTCCGCAGGGAGTCTAGTTTTCCTCCATTTCCGCTCGGCTGCCCGGAGCCCTGTTCTGTGAGCTCGCAATGAGTCGTCAAGCCACGGAGCTGGAGGGGAGGACCGAGCAGGCCGGGAGGATAGGGGACATAGAGTGTCAAAGGATGCAGAAAGGGAGGAGAGGAGGGTTGAGGAGGCAGAAACGTGGAGAATTGACGTGACTTCCGTCTCGCTTCCGCATTGTCTCCGTACTGCTGTGCTGTTTGTTGCTACTTGGCTACCTGCCAAACTATTCACGTTTTACTTTTAATAAACGTTTAATCAATCTTTGTGTTCAACAAATTTACCAACTTTTTAGTTTTGTCCTCACTCATCTTTTTTCGTTAAACTTTTTCACCCCGGACGTTTATCCCGAGACAGAAGAGTCATTTTCCTGTGCGTTTTAGCTGCCAACTTTACGTTATTTTCCTTTTTTCCATCGCAACTTTTTTCCCTTATTCAACTTTTTCACTCCGGACGCTTTATCTGGACATGGTTCATCAACATCTTCAACAGCCGAAGCTAAGTAGTAACATTAACATGATGTCTTCTAATTGCAGTCGCTGTACTCATAATATACAGGAGAACGATCGCCTTACGGGCAAAATAGCTGTGCTACAAGCCCAGCTTCAGACGCAATCGTTAGGCAAGGGTAATCTCAGTGTAGGAAAGGAAGAAACAGCGTCTGTGCCACCAGTAAGTACAGACAGTAACGTTAGTATAAATCCCCCCGCACAGTCCCCGCAGCCGGACAACTTTCTCATGGCTTCTGGAGGGAAATACTGTTGGAATGCTCAACCGGTGTCGCTCATTCAGCCGACAGAAACCTTCAACCGGTTTTCCCCATTATGTAGCGAGTCGGAGTCTGAGTCTGAGTCTTCTCTAGTCTCTACTCCTCCCGTTACGGGGTCTGAGACGCCGAAGGCTCCCACCATTAGCTCTGACAAATTGAAAACCCTAGTCATTGGCGACTCCATTACCCGCAGTATTAGACTTAAAACGAATCACCCAGCGATCATACACTGTTTACCAGGGGGCAGGGCTACCGACGTTAAGGCTAATCTAAAGATGGTGCTGGCTAAAGCTAAAACTGGCGAGTGTAGAGAGTATAGAGATATTGTTATCCACGCCGGCACCAACGATGTTAGGATGAAACAGTCAGAGGTCACCAAGTGCAACATAGCTTCAGCTTGTAAATCAGCTAGAAAGATGTGTCGGCATCGAGTAATTGTCTCTGGCCCCCTCCCAGTTAGGGGAAGTGACGAGCTCTACAGCAGAGTCTCAGCACTTAATCGCTGGTTGAAAACTGTTTTCTGCCCCTCCCAAAAGATAACATTTGTGGATAATTGGCCCTCTTTCTGGGACTCACCCACAAACAGGACCAAGCCTGACCTGCTGAGGAGTGACGGACTCCATCCTAGCTGGAGGGGTGCTCTCCTCTTATCTACCAACATAGATAGGGCTCTAACTCCTCTAGCCCCACAGTGAAATAGGGTGCAGGCCAGGCAGCAGGCTGTTAGCCAACCTGCCAGCTTAGTGGAGTCTGCCAATAGCACAGTCAGTGTAGTCAGCTCAGCCATACCCATTGAGACTGTGTCTGTGCCTCGACCTAGGTTGGGCAAAACTAAACATGGCGGTGTTCACCCCTAGCAATCTTATTAGGATAAAGACCTCCTCCATTCCTGCCATTATTGAAAGAGATCGTGATACCTCACATCTCAAAATAGGGTTACTTAATGTTAGATCCCTCACTTCAAAGGCAGTCATAGTCAATGAACTAATCACTGATCATAATCTCGATGTGATTGGCCTGACTGAAACATGGCTTAAGCCTGATGAATTTGCTGTGTTAAATGAGGCCTCACCTCCTGGTTACACTAGTGACCATATTCCCCGTGCATCCCGCAAAGGCGGAGGTGTTGCTAACATTTACGATAGCAAATTTCAATTCTACAAAAAAAAAATGGCGTTTTCATCTTTTGAGCTTCTAGTCATGAAATCTATGCAGCCTACTCAATCACTTTTTATAGCTACTGTTTACAGGCCTCCTGGGCCATATACAGCGTTCCTCTCTGAGTTTCCTGAATTCCTATCAGACCTTGTAGTCATAGCAGATCATATTCTAATTTTTGGTGATTTTAATATTCACATGGAGAAGTCCACAGACCCACTCCAAAAGTCTTTCGGAGCCATTATCGACTCAGTGGGTTTTGTCCAACATGTCTCTGGACCTACTCACTGCCACAGTCATACTCTGGACCTAGTTTTGTCCCATGGAATAAATGTTGTAGATCTTAATGTTTTTCCACAAAATCCTGGACTATCGGACCACCATTTTATTACATTTGCAATCGCAACAAATAATCTGCTCAGACCCCAACCAAGGAGCATCAAAAGTCGTGCTATAAATTCTCAAACAACACAAAAATTCATTGATGCCCTTCCAGACTCCTTCTGCCTACCCAAGGACGTCAGAGGACAAAAATCAGTTAACCACTTAACTGAGGAACTCAATTTAACCTTGCGCAATACCCCTAGATGCAGTTGCACCCTAAAAACGAAAAACATTTGTCATAAGAAACTAGCTCCCTGGTATACAGAAAATACCCGAGCTTTGAAGCAAGCTTCCAGGAAATTGGAACGGAAATGGCGCCACACCAAACTGGAAGTCTTCCGACTAGCTTGGAAAGACAGTACCGTGCAGTACCGAAGAGCCCTCACTGCTGCTCGATCATCCTACTTTTCCAACTTAATTGAGGAAAATAAGAACAATCCAAAATTTCTTTTTGATACTGTTGCAAAGCTAACTAAAAAGCAGCATTCCCCAAGAGAGGATGGCTTTCACTTCAGCAGTGATAAATTCATGAACTTCTTTGAGGAAAAGATCATGACCATTAGAAAGCAAATTACGGACTCCTCTTTGAATCTGTGTATTCCTCCAGGGCTTAGCTGTCCTGGATCTGCACAGCTCTGCGAGGGCCTGGGATCGGGAGAGACACTTAAGTGTTTTAGTACTATATCTCTTGACACAATGATGAAAATAATCATGGCCTCTAAACCTTCAAGCTGCATACTGGATCCTATTCCTACTAAACTGCTGAAGGAGCTGCTTCCTGTGCTTGGCCCTCCTATGTTGAACATAATAAACAGCTCTCTATCCACCGGATGTGTACCAAACTCACTAAAAGTGGCAGTGATAAAGCCTCTCTTGAAAAAGCCAAACCTTGACCCGGAAAAATATAAAAAACTATCGGCCTATATCGAATCTTCCATTCCTCTCAAAAATTTTAGAAAAAGCTGTTGCGCAGCAACTCACTGCCTTTCTGAAGACAAACAATGTATACGAAATGCTTCAGTCTGGTTTTAGACCCCATCATAGCACTGAGACTGCACTTGTGAAGGTGGTAAATGACCTTTTAATGGCGTCAGACCGAGGCTCTGCATCTGTCCTCGTGCTACTAGACCTTAGTGCTGCCTTTGACACCATCGATCACCACATTCTTTTGGAGAGACTGGAAACCCAAATTGGTCTACACGGACAAGTTCTGGCCTGGTTTAGATCCTACCTGTCGGAAAGATATCAGTTTGTCTCTGTGAATGGTCTGTCCTCCGACAAATCAACTGTACATTTCAGTGTTCCTCAAGGTTCCGTTTTAGGACCACTATTGTTTTCACTATATATTTTACCTCTTGGGGATGTTATTCGAAAACATAATGTTAACTTTCACTGCTATGCGGATGACACACAGCTGTACATTTCAATGAAACATGGTGAAGCCCCAAAATTGCCCTCGCTAGAAGCCTGTGTTTCAGACATAAGGAAGTGGATGGCTGAAAACGTTTTACTTTTAAACTCGGACAAAACAGAGATGCTTGTTCTAGGTCCCAAGAAACAAAGAGATCTTCTGTTAAATCTGACAATTCATCTAGATGGTTGTAAAGTCGTCTCAAATAAAACTGTGAAGGACCTCGGTGTTACTCTTGACCCTGATCTCTCCTTTTGACGAACATATCAAGACTGTTTCAAGGACAGCTTTTTTCCATCTACGTAACATTGCAAAAATCAGAAATTTTCTGTCCAAAATGATGCAGAAAAATTAATCCATGCATTTGTTACTTCTAGGTTAGACTACTGCAATGCTCTATTTTCCGGCTACCCGGATAAAGCACTAAATAAACTTCAGTTAGTGCTAAATACGGCTGCTAGAATCCTGACTAGAACCAAGAAATTTGATCATATTACTCCAGTGCTAGCTTCCCTACACTGGCTTCCTGTTAAGGCAAGGGCTGATTTCAAGGTTTTACTGTTAACCTATAAAGCGTTACATGGGCTTGCTCCTACCTATCTTTCCGAGTTGGTCCTGCCGTACATACCAATACGCACGCTACGGTCACAAGACGCAGGCCTCCTAATTGTCCCTAGAATTTCTAAGCAAACAGCGGGAGGCAGGGCTTTCTCCTATAGATCTCCATTTTTATGGAACAGTCTGCCTACCCATGTGAGAGACGCAGACTCGGTCTCAACCTTTAAGTCTTTACTGAAGACTTATCTCTTCAGTAGGTCATATGATTGAGTGTAGTCTGGCCCAGGAGTGTGAAGGTGAACGGAAAGGCTGGAGCAACGAACAGCCCTTGCTGTCTCTGCCGGGCCGGTTCCCCTCTCCACTGGGGTTCTCTGCCTCTAACCCTGTTGCAGGGGCTGAGTCACTGGCTTGCTGGTGCTCTTTCATGCCGTCCCTGGGAGGGGTGCGTCACTTGAGTGGGTTGAGTTACTGACGTGATCTTCCTGTCTGGCTGGCGCCCCCCTTGGTTTGTGCTGTGGTGAGACCTCTGTGGGCTATACTCGGCCTTGTCTCAGGATTGTAAGTTGGTGGTTGGGGATATCCCTCTAGTGGTGCGGGGGCTGTGCTTTGGCGGAGTGGGTGGGGTTATATCCTTCCTGTTTGGCCCTGTCCGGGGTTTCTTCGGATGGGGCCACAGTGTCTCCGGACCGCTCCTGTCTCAGCCTCCAGTATTTATGCTGCAGTAGTTTATGTGTCGGGGGGCTGGGGTTAGTTGGTTATACCTGGAGTACTTCTCCTGTCTTATCCAGTGTCCTGTGTGAATTTAAGTATGCTCTCTCTAATTCTCTCTGCGTCTCTCTTTCTCTCTGAGAACCTGAGCCCTAGGACCATACGTCAGGACTACCGGGCATGATGACACCTTGCTGTCCCCAGTCCGCCTGGCCTTGCTGCTATTCCAGTTTCAACTGTTCTGCCTGCGGCTACGAAACCCCCTACCTGTCCCAGACCTGCTGTTTTCAACTCTTTAATGATCGGCTATGAAAAGCCAACTGAGAGACCTGAGCCCTAGGACCATACGTCGGGACTACCGGCCGTGGTGACTCCTTGCTGTCCCCAGTCCGCCTGGCCTTGCTGCTATTCCAGTTTCAACTGTTCTGCCTGCGGTTATGGAACCCCTACCTGTCCCAGACCTGCTGTTTTCAACTCTTAATGATCGGCTATGAAAAGCCAACTGAGATTTATTCCTGATTATTATTTGACCATGCTTGTCACTTATGAACATTTTTGAACATCTTGGCATGGTTCTGTTATAATCTCCACCCGGCACAGCCAGAAGAGGACTGGCCACCCCTCATAGCCTGGTTCCTCTCTAGGTTTCTTCCTAGGCTTTCGCCTTTCTAGGGAGTTTTTCCTAGCCACCGTGCTTCTACACCTGCATTACTAGCTGTTTGGGGTTTTAGGCTGGGTTTCTGTACAGCACTTCGAGATATTAGCTGATGTAAGAAGGGCTATATAAAATAAAATTGAAATTGATTGAATCAGGAGATTGGAGGGAGAAGGTTTGAGCAGAGGGAAGAGATGATAGGATGGAAGAGGAGAGAGTAGCGGGAGAGAGAGCGAAGGTTGTGACGGCGCATTACCATCTGAGTAGGGGCAGAGTGAGTAGTGTTGGAGGAGAGCGAGAGAGAAAAGGATACAAAGTAGTGGTCGGAGACATGGAGGGGAGTTGCAGTGAGATTAGTAGAAGAACAGCATCTAGTAAAGATGAGGTCAAGCGTATTGCCTGCCTTGTGAGTAGGGGGGGGCGGTGAGAGGGTGAGGTCAAAAGAGGAGAGGAGTGGAAAGAAGGAGGCAGAGAGAAATGAGTCAAAGGTAGACGTAGGGAGGTTGAAGTCACCCAGAACTGTGAGGGGTGAGCCATCCTCAGGAAAGGAACTTATCAAGGCGTCAAGCTCATTGATGAACTCTCCAAGGGAACCTGGAGGGCGATAAATGACAAGGATGTTGAGCTTGAATGGGCTAGTGACTGTGACAGTATGGAATTCAAATGAGGAGATAGACAGATGGGTCAGGGGAAAAAGAGAGAATGTCCACTTGGGAGAGATGAGGATTCCTGTGCCACCACCCCGCTGACCAGATGCTCTCAGGGTATGCGAGAACACATGGTCAGACGAGGAGAGAGCAGTAGGAGTAGCAGTGTTTTCAGTGGTAATCCATGTTTCCGTCAGCGCCAAGAAGTCGAGGGACTGCAGGGTAGCATAGGCTGAGATTAACTCTGCCTTGTTGGCCGCAGAACGGCAGTTCCAGAGGCTGCCGGAGACCTGGAACTCCACGTGGGTCGTGCGTGCAGGGACCACCAGGTTAGAGAGGCAGCAGCCACGCGGTGTGAGGCGTTTGTATAGCCTGTGCGGAGAGGAGAGAACAGGAATAGACAGAGGCATAGTTGACAGGCTACAGAAAATGGCTACAATAATGCAAAGAAGATCGTACGATCTCACCTCGCGGAGTTGCAATGATCATGAGAACGGTGAGGAATCAGCCCAGAACTACATGGGAGGATCTTGTCAATGATCTCAAGGCAGCTGGGACCATAGTCACCAAGAAAACAATTAGTAACACATTACGCCGTAAAGGACTGAAATCCTGCAGCGCCCGCAAGGTCCCCCTGCTCAAGAAAGCACATATACAGGGCCGTCTGAAGTTTGCCAATGAACATCTGAATGATTCAGAGGAGAACAGGGTGAAAGTGTTGTGGTCAGATGAGACCAAAATCGAGCTCTTTGGCATCAACTCAACTCGCCGTGTTTGGAGGAGGAGGAATGCTGCCTATGACCCCAAGATCACCATCCCCACCGTCAAACATGGAGGTGGAAACATTATGCTTTGGGGTGTTTTTCTGCTAAGGGGACAGGACAACTTCACCGCATCAAAGGGACGATGGACGGGGCCATGTACCGTCAAATCTTGGGTGAGAACCTCCTTCCCTCAGCCAGGGCATTGAAAATGGGTCGTGGATGGGTATTCCAGCATGGCAATGACCCAACACACACGGCCAAGGCAACAAAATAGTGGCTCAAGAAGAAGCACATTAAGGTCCTGGAGTGGCCTAGCCAGTATCCAGACCTTAATCCCATAGAAAATCTGTGGAGGGAGCTGAAGGTTCGAGTTGCCAAACGTCAGCCTCGAAACCTTAATGACGTGGAGAAGATCTGCAAAGAGGAGTGGGACAAAATCCCTCCTGAGACGTATGCAAACCTGGTGGTCAACTACAAGAAACGTCTGACCTCTGTGATTGCCAACAAGGGTTTTGCCACCATGTACTAAGTCATGTTTTGCAGAGGGGTCAAATACTTATTTCCCTCATTAAAATACAAATAAATTTATAACATTTTTGACATACATTTTTCTGGATATTTTTGTTGTTATTCTGTCTCTCACTGTTCAAATAAACCTACCATTAAAATTATAGACTGATCATGTCTTTGTCAGTGGGCAAACGTACAAAATCAGCAGGGGTTCAAATACTATTTTCCCTCACTGTATATACCTTTTACCATATCATATCATATATACCATATCATATATACCTTATACCATATCACACATACCTCATACCATATCATATAGCCCTTATACCATATCATATACAGTGGGGGAAAAAATTATTTAGTCAGCCACCAATTGTGCAAGTTCTCCCACTTAAAAAGATGAGAGAGGCCTGTAATTTTCATCATAGGTACACATCAACTATGACAGACAAAATGAGAAAAAAAATCCAGATAATCACATTGTAAGATTTTTTATGAATTTATTTGCAAATTATGGTGGAAAATAAGTTTTTGGTCAATAACAAAAGTTTCTCAATACTTTGTTATATATCCTTTGTTGGCAATGACACAGGTCAAACGTTTTCTGTAAGTCTTCACAAGGTTTTCACACACTGTTGCTGGTATTTTGGCCCATTGCTCCATGCAGATCTCCTCTAGAGCAGTGATGTTTTGGGGCTGTCGCTGGGCAACACGGACTTTCAACTCCCTCCAAAGATTTTCTATGGGGTTGAGATCTGGAGACTGGCTAGGCCACTCCAGGACCTTGAAATGCTTCTTACGAAGCCACTCCTTCGTTGTGTTTGGGATCATTGTCATGCTGAAAGACCCAGCCACGTTTCATCTTCAATGCCCTTGCTGATGGAAGGAGGTTTTCACTCAAAATCTCACGATACATGGCCCCATTCATTCTTTCCTTTACACGGATCAGTCGTCCTGGTCCCTTTGCAGAAAAACAGCCCCAAAGCATGATGTTTCCACCCCCATGCTTCACAGTAGGTATGGTGTTCTTTGGATGCAACTCAGCATTCTTTGTCCTCCAAACACGACGAGTTGAGTTTTTACCAAAAAGTTCTATTTTGGTTTCATCTGACCATATGACATTCTCCCAATCCTCTTCTGGATCATCCAAATGCACTCTAGCAAACTTCAGACGGGCCTGGACATGTACTGGCTTAAGCAGGGGGACACGTCTGCACTGCAGGATTTGAGTCCCTGGCGGCGTAGTGTGTTACTGATGGTAGGCTTTGTTACTTTGGTCCCAGCTCTCTGCAGGTCATTCACTAGGTCCCCCCGTGTGGTTCTGGGATTTTTGCTCACCGTTCTTGTGATCATTTTGACCCCACGGGGTGAGATCTTGTGGAGCCCCAGATCGAGGCAGATTATCAGTGGTCTTGTATGTCTTCCATTTCCTAATAATTGCTCCCACAGTTGATTTCTTCAAACCAAGCTGCTTACCTATTGCAGATTCAGTCTTCCCAGCCTGGTGCAGGTCTACAATTTTGTTTCTGGTGTCCTTTGACAGCTCTTTGGTCTTGGCAATAGTGGAGTTTGGAGTGTGACTGTTTGAGGTTGTGGACAGGTGTCTTTTATACTGATAACAAGTTCAAACAGGTGCCATTAATACAGGTAACGAGTGGAGGACAGAGGAGCCTCTTAAAGAAGAAGTTACAGGTCTGTGAGAGCCAGAAATCTTGCTTGTTTGTAGGTGACCAAATACTTATTTTCCACCATAATTTGCAAATAAATTCATTAAAAATCCTACAATGTGATTTTCTGGAATTTTTTTTCTCAATTTGTCTGTCATAGTTGACATGTACCTATGATGAAAATGACAGGCCTCTCTCATCTTTTTAAGTGGGAGAACTTGCACAATTGGTGGCTGACTAAATACTTTTTTTCCCCACTGTATACCTTATACCATATCATATATACCTTATACCATATCATATAGCCCTTATACCATATCATATATACCTTATACCATATCATATAGCCCTTATACCATATCATATATACCTTATACCATATCATATATACCTTATACCATATCATATATACCTTATACCATATCATATAGCCCTTATACCATATCATATATACCTTATACCATATCATATATACCTTATACCATATCATATATACCTTATACCATATCATATAGCCCTTATACCATATCATATATACCTTATACCATATCATATAGCCCTTATACCATATCATATATACCTTATACCATATCATATATACCTTATACCATATCATATATACCTTATACCATATCATATAGCCCTTATACCATATCATATATACCTTATACCATATCATATAGCCCTTATACCATATCATATCTACCTTATACCATATCATATATACCTTATACCATATCATATAGCCCTTATACCATATCATATATACCTTATACCATATCATATATACCTTATACCATATCATATATACCTTATACCATATCATATAGCCCTTATACCATATCATATAGCCCTTATACCATATCATATATACATTATACCATATCATATATCATATATACCTTATACCATATCATATAGCCCTTATACCATATCATATATACCTTATACCATATCATATAGCCCTTATACCATATCATATATACCTTATACCATATCATATAGCCCTTATACCATATCATATAGCCCTTATACCATATCATATATACCTTATACCATATCATATAGCCCTTATACCATATCATATATACCTTATACCATATCATATAGCCCTTATACCATATCATATATACCTTATACCATATCATATAGCCCTTATACCATATCATATATACCTTATACCATATCATATATACCTTATACCATATCATATATACCTTATACCATATCATATAGCCCTTATACCATATCATATATACCTTATACCATATCATATAGCCCTTATACCATATCATATATACCTTATACCATATCATATATACCTTATACCATATCATATATACCATATACCATATAATATATACCTTATACCATATCATATAGCCCTTATACCATATCATATATACCTTATACCATATCATATATAACTTATACCATATCATATATACCTTATACCATATCATATAGCCCTTATACCATATCATATATACCTTATACCATATCATATAGCCCTTATACCATATCATATATACCTTATACCATATCATATAGCCCTTATACCATATCATATAGCCCTTATACCACATCATATATACCTTATACCATATCATATAGCCCTTATACCATATCATATATACCTTATACCATATCATATAGCCCTTATACCATATCATATCTACCTTATACCATATCATATATACCTTATACCATATCATATAGCCCTTATACCATATCATATATACCTTATACCATATCATATATACCTTATACCATATCATATATACCTTATACCATATCATATAGCCCTTATACCATATCATATAGCCCTTATACCATATCATATATACATTATACCATATCATATATCATATATACCTTATACCATATCATATAGCCCTTATACCATATCATATATACCTTATACCATATCATATATCATATATACCTTATACCATATCATATAGCCCTTATGCCATATCATATATACCTTATACCATATCATATAGCCCTTATACCATATCATATAGCCCTTATACCATATCATATAGCCCTTATACCATATCATATAGCCCTTATACCATATCATATCTACCTTATACCATATCATATAGCCCTTATACCATATCATATATCATATATACCTTATACCATATCATATATACCTTATACCATATCATATATACCTTATACCATATCATATAGCCCTTATACCATATCATATCATATATACCTTATACCATATCATACATCATATATACCTTATACCATATCATATAGCCCTTATACCATATCATATCTACCTTATACCATATCATATATCATATATACCTTATACCATATCATATATACCTTATACCATATCATATCTACCTTATACCATATCATATAGCCCTTATACCATATCATATCTACCTTATAACATATCATATAGCCCTTATACCATATCATATATACCTTATACCATATCATATATACCTTATACCATATCATATATCATATATACCATATCATATAGCCCTTATACCATATCATATATCATATATACCATATCATATCTACCTTATACCATACCATATAGCCCTTATACCATATCATATAATTGTTATACCATATCATATAGCCCTTATACCATATCATATAATTGTTATACCATATCATATATACCTTATACCATATCATATCTACCTTATACCATATCATATATACCTTATACCATATCATATCTACCTTATACCATATCATATATACCTTATACCATATCATATAGCCCTTATACCATATCATATAATTGTTATACCATATTGAAGCAATAAGGCACCTTAGGGGTTAGATGGTAGATGGCCAATACACCACGAACCCCAGAGGTGTCTTATTGCTTTTATAAACCTTTTGCCAGTAAGGCGAGGAACTACACATCAGTAAATACATTCCGCCAGAGAAAGTAGTCCGGACTAAAGTCTCGTTGCTATGCAACAACCCCAGAGCTTCTAGAGTGACTAACACTTGCCAATTATCTATTAATGTTGATCTGAATGTTGCCATTTATTGTGCATGAATGAAAAAATGGTCCCATGTTATCGTTTGTTGTTGGCTTGCCCATGTTGTTGTTTTAGCTGGGGGAGGAGCTGCTGTGTTGTTTTAGCTGGGGGAGGAGCTGCTGTGTTGTTGTTTTAGCTGGGGGAGGAGCTGCTGTGTTGTTTTAGCTGGGGGAGGAGCTGCTGTGTTGTTGTTTTAGCTGGGGGAGGAGCTGCTGTGTTGTTTTAGCTGGGGGAGGAGCTGCTGTGTTGTTTTAGCTGGGGGGAGGAGCTGCTGTGTTGTTTTAGCTGGGGGAGGAGCTGCTGTGTTGTTTTAGCTGGGGGAGGAGCTGCTGTGTTGTTTTAGCTGGGGGAGGAGCTGCTGTGTTGTTGTTTTAGCTGGGGGAGGAGCTGTGTTGTTGTTTTAGCTGGGGGAGGAGCTGCTGTGTTGTTTTAGCTGGGGGAGGAGCTGCTGTGTTGTTTTAGCTGGGGGAGGAGCTGATGTGTTGTTTTAGCTGGTGGAGGAGCTGCTGTGTTGTTTTAGCTGGGGGAGGAGCTGCTGTGTTGTTTTAGCTGGGGGAGGAGCTGCTGTGTTGTTTTAGCTGGGGGAGGAGCTGCTGTGTTGTTTTAGCTGGGGGAGGAGCTGCTGTGTTGTTGTTTTAGCTGGGGGAGGAGCTGATGTGTTGTTTTAGCTGGGGGAGGAGCTGCTGTGTTGTTGTTTTAGCTGGGGGAGGAGCTGATGTGTTGTTTTAGCTGGGGGAGGAGCTGTGTTGTTGTTTTAGCTGGGGGAGGAGCTGCTGTGTTGTTGTTTTAGCTGGGGGAGGAGCTGATGTGTTGTTTTAGCTGGGGGAGGAGCTGCTGTGTTGTTTTAGCTGGGGGAGGAGCTGATGTGTTGTTTTAGCTGGGGGAGGTGCTGTGTTGTTGTTTTAGCTGGGGGAGGAGCTGCTGTGTTGTTTTAGTTGGGGGAGGAGCTGCTGTGTTGTTGTTGTTTTAGCTGGGGAGGCGCTGCTGTGTTGTTTTAGCTGGGGGAGGAGCTGCTGTGTTGTTGTTATAGCTGGGGGAGGAGCTGCTGTGTTGTTTTAGCTGGGGGAGGAGCTGCTGTGTTGTTGTTTTAGCTGGGGGAGGAGCTGCTGTGTTGTTGTTTTAGCTGGGGGAGGAGCTGCTGTGTTGTTGTTGTTTTAGCTGGGGGAGGAGCTGCTGTGTTGTTTTAGCTGGGGGAGGAGCTGCTGTGTTGTTTTAGCTGGGGGAGGAGCTGCTGTGTTGTTGTTGTTTTAGCTGGGGGAGGAGCGGCTGTGTTGTTGTTTTAGCTGGGGGAGGAGCTGCTGTGTTGTTTTAGCTGGGGGAGGAGCTGCTGTGTTGTTGTTTTAGCTGGGGGAGGAGCTGCTGTGTTGTTGTTTTAGCTGGGGGAGGCACTGCTGTGTTGTTTTAGCTGGGGGAGGAGCTGCTGTGTTGTTTTAGCTGGGGGAGGAGCTGATGTGTTGTTTTAGCTGGGGGAGGAGCTGCTGTGTTGTTGTTTTAGCTGGGGGAGGAGCTGATGTGTTGTTGTTTTAGCTGGGGGAGGAGCTGATGTGTTGTTGTTTTAGCTGGGGGAGGAGCTGCTGTGTTGTTTTAGCTGGGGGAGGCGCTGCTGTGTTGTTTTAGCTGGGGGAGGAGCTGCTGTGTTGTTTTAGCTGGGGGAGGAGCTGCTGTGTTGTTTTAGCTGGGGGAGGAGCTGCTGTGTTGTTGTTTTAGCTGGGGGAGGAGCTGCTGTGTTGTTTTAGCTGGGGAGGAGCTGCTGTGTTGTTGTTTTAGCTGGGGGAGAAGCTGCTTTGTTGTTGTTGTTTTAGCTGGGGGAGGAGCTGCTGTGTTGTTTTAGCTGGGGGAGGAGCTGCTGTGTTGTTTTAGCTGGGGGGGAGCTGCTGTGTTGTTGTTTTAGCTGGGGGAGGAGCTGTGTTGTTGTTTTAGCTGGGGGAGGAGCTGCTGTGTTGTTTTAGCTGGGGGAGGAGCTGATGTGTTGTTTTAGCTGGGGGAGGAGCTGATGTGTTGTTTTAGCTGGGGGAGGAGCTGCTGTGTTGTTTTAGCTGGGGGAGGAGCTGTGTTGTTGTTTTAGCTGGGGGAGGAGCTGCTGTGTTGTTTTTGCTGGGGGAGGAGCTGTGTTGTTGTTTTAGCTGGGGGAGGAGCTGCTGTGTTGTTTTAGCTGGGGGAGGAGCTGTGTTGTTGTTTTAGCTGGGGAGGAGCTGATGTGTTGTTTTAGCTGGGGGAGGAGCTGCTGTGTTGTTTTAGCTGGGGGAGGAGCTGATGTGTTGTTTTAGCTGGGGGAGGAGCTGTGTTGTTGTTTTAGCTGGGGGAGGAGCTGCTGTGTTGTTGTTTTAGCTGGGGGAGGAGCTGCTGTGTTGTTTTAGCTGGGGGAGGAGCTGCTGTGTTGTTTTAGCTGGGGGGAGCTGCTGTGTTGTTGTTTTAGCTGGGGGAGGAGCTGTGTTGTTGTTTTAGCTGGGGGAGGAGCTGCTGTGTTGTTTTAGCTGGGGGAGGAGCTGATGTGTTGTTTTAGCTGGGGGAGGAGCTGATGTGTTGTTTTAGCTGGGGGAGGAGCTGCTGTGTTGTTTTAGCTGGGGGAGGAGCTGTGTTGTTGTTTTAGCTGGGGGAGGAGCTGCTGTGTTGTTTTTGCTGGGGGAGGAGCTGCTGTGTTGTTGTTTTAGCTGGGGGAGGAGCTGATGTGTTGTTTTAGCTGGGGGAGGAGCTGTGTTGTTGTTTTAGCTGGGGGAGGAGCTGCTGTGTTGTTTTAGCTGGGGGAGGAGCTGTGTTGTTGTTTTAGCTGGGGGAGGAGCTGCTGTGTTGTTTTTGCTGGGGGAGGAGCTGCTGTGTTGTTGTTTTAGCTGGGGGAGGAGCTGATGTGTTGTTTTTGCTGGGGGAGGAGCTGCTGTGTTGTTGTTTTAGCTGGGGAGGAGCTGCTGTGTTGTTGTTTTAGCTGGGGGAGGAGCTGATGTGTTGTTTTAGCTGGGGGAGGAGCTGTGTTGTTTTAGCTGGGGGAGGAGCTGATGTGTTGTTTTAGCTGGGGGAGGAGCTGATGTGTTGTTTTAGCTGGGGGAGGAGCTGCTGTGTTGTTGTTTTAGCTGGGGGAGGAGCTGCTGTGTTGTTGTTTTAGCTGGGGGAGGAGCTGCTGTGTTGTTTTAGCTGGGGGAGGAGCTGCTGTGTTGTTGTTGTTTTAGCTGGGGGAGGAGGAGCTGTGTTGTTGTTTTAGCTGGGGGAGGAGCTGCTGTGTTGTTGTTTTAGCTGGGGGAGGAGCTGCTGTTTTGTTGTTTTAGCTGGGGGAGGAGCTGCTGTGTTGTTGTTGTTTTAGCTGGGGGAGGAGCTGCTGTGTTGTTGTTTTAGCTGGGGGAGGAGCTGCTGTGTTGTCAGAGAGCATAGCGCTACACTACTTCCTCGCTTCCAGATCTGGCCTCCAGTAACTTTGAAGAAGGTTTCGAATCTGTGTCCTCTGACAGACAGTATTTCTCGTGCCTCTGTCATCCAACAGTTTCTGGATCATGGTGGTTCGGGGGCAGTGGATCATGGTGGTTCGGGGGCAGTGGATCATGGTGGTTCGGGGGCAGTGGATCATGGTGGTTCGGAGGCAGTGGATCATGGTGGTTCGGGGGCAGTGGATCATGGTGGTTCGGAGGCAGTGGATCATGGTGGTTCGGGGGCAGTGGATCATGGTGGTTCGGAGGCAGTGGATCATGGTGGTTCGGAGGCAGTGGATCATGGTGGTTCGGGGGCAGTGGATCATGGTGGTTCGGGGGCAGTGGATCATGGTGGTTCGGAGGCAGTGGATCATGGTGGTTCGGGGGCAGTGGATCATGGTGGTTCGGGGGCAGTGGATCATGGTGGTTCGGGGGCAGTGGATCATGGCGGTTCGGAGGCAGTGGATCATGGCGGTTCGGAGGCAGTGGATCATGGCGGTTCGGAGGCAGTGGATCATGGCGGTTCGGAGGCAGTGGATCATGGTGGTTCGGGGGCAGTGGATCATGGTGGTTCGGGGGCAGTGGATCATGGCGGTTCGGAGGCAGTGGATCATGGCGGTTCGGAGGCAGTGGATCATGGCGGTTCGGAGGCAGCGGTTTGTGTAAATCTGTGATGGGACAGCTATTTTGCAGATCTTTGGCAGCATTGTTGCGAGGGTGTTCACTCCCATCAGCTCTAGTGTACATGAAACATATAAGACAAAATAACGTTAGCTAATAGTTAGTCCTACACAGCTACCGGTTATGTTGTCAGGGTACATTAGAATGATTTAGCTAGCTAACGGTTACATACCATATGTAGCCATTCACTGGTGTGAGCAGCTTTATTTGTTTCACAATGTTCTTTTCGATTTGGTTTCTCTTATGTTCATCTAAACGCTTATTTTCTACACCGGCATGTGGAACTATTGTTGACGTAGCCATTTTATTGAGGTGAAAAGGCTAAACATCATAGTCATGGTGTACGGTCTCACATACACACAGCTAAATGCTGTTTTAACCAATCAGCATCCAGTATCCATACCCGGTTTATAACCATATCATAACTTATAACATACCATATCATACATACCTTATACCATATCATATATACCATATCATATACACCTTTTACCATATCATATATACCATATCATATATACCTTTTACCATATTATATATACCATATCATATATACCTTTTACCATATCATATATACCATATCATTTATACCATATCATATACAGTGGGGAAAAAAAGTATTTAGTCAGCCACCAATTGTGCAAGTTCTCCCACTTAAAAAGATGAGAGAGGCCTGTAATTTTCATCATAGGTACACGTCAACTATGACAGACAAAATGAGAAAAAAAATATCCAGAAAATCACATTGTAGGATTTTTAATGAATTTATTTGCAAATTATGGTGGAAAATAAGTATTTGGTCACCTACAAACAAGCAAGATTTCTGGCTCTCACAGACTTGTAACTTCTTCTTTAAGAGGCTCCTCTGTCCTCCACTCGTTACCTGTATTAATGGCACCTGTTTGAACTTGTTATCAGTATAAAAGACACCTGTCCACAACCTCAAACAGTCACACTCCAAACTCCACTATGGCCAAGACCAAAGAGCTGTCAAAGGACACCAGAAACATCATGCTTTGGGGCTGTTTTTCTGCAAAGGGACCAGGACGACTGATCCGTGTAAAGGAAAGAATGAATGGGGCCATGTATCGTGAGATTTTGAGTGAAAACCTCCTTCCATCAGCAAGGGCATTGAAGATGTAACGTGGCTGGGTCTTTCAGCATGACAATGATCCCAAACACACCGCCCGGGCAACGAAGGAGTGGCTTCGTAAGAAGCATTTCAAGGTCCTGGAGTGGCCTAGCCAGTCTCCAGATCTCAACCCCATAGAAAATCTTTGGAGGGAGTTGAAAGTCCGTGTTGCCCAGCGACAGCCCCAAAACATCACTGCTCTAGAGGAGATCTGCATGGAGGAATGGGCCAAAATACCAGCAACAGTGTGTGAAAACCTTGTGAGGACTTACAGAAAACGTTTGACCTGTGTCATTGCCAACAAAGGCTATATAACAAAGTATTGAGAAACTTTTGTTATTGACCAAATACTTATTTTCCACCATAATTTGCAAATAAATGCATTAAAAATCCTACAATGTGATTTTCTGGATTTTTTTTTCTCAATTTGTCTGTCATAGTTGACGTGTACCTATAATGAAAATTACAGGCCTCTCTCATCTTTTTAAGTGGGAGAACTTGCACAATTGGTGGCTGACTAAATACTTTTTTCCCCCACTGTATACCATATCATATATACCATATCATATATACCATTTACCATTTCATATATACCTTTTACCATATCATATACACTCAGTGGCCAGTTTTAGGTACACCACCCCGTTCACTAAAATGTTTCGCTCCTACAGACAGTGAGTCACGTGGCTTGCTATATAAAGCAGGCAGACAGGCATCGAGGCATTCAGTTACTGTTCGATTGAACGTTAAAATGGGTAAAACGAGTGACCTAAGCGACTTTGAGCGTGGTATGATCGTCGGTGGCAGGCGCGTCGGATCCAGTGTCTGAGAAATGGCCGGCCTCCTGGGCTTTTCACGCACGACAGTGTCTAGGGTTTACCGAGAATGGTGCGACAAACAAAAAAATCCAGTCAGCGGCAGTCCTGTGATTCGAAAACAGCTTGTTGATGAGAGAGGTCGAAGGAGAATGGCAAGAATCATGTAAGCTAACAGGCGGGCCACAAACAGGCAAATAAAGGCACATTACAACAGTGGTGTGCAGAACTGCATCTCAGAACGCACAACTCGTCGGTCCTTGTCATGGATGGGGTATTGTAGCAGACAACCACACCGGGTTCCACTCCTATCAGCTAAAAACAGCTGGTGTCAACGGTACAGGCTGGTGGTGTAATGGTGTGGGCAATGTTTTCCTGGCACACGTTAGGGCCCTTGATATAAATTGAGCAACGTTTGAAAGCCACACCTTGTAGAATCCATGCCCCAAAGAATTCAGGCTGTTCTGGTGGCAAAGGGGAGTCCGACCCGGTACTAGATGGGTGTACCTAATAAACTGGCCACTGAGTGTCTATATCTTATACCATATCATATTCATCCAGCCGGAAAAGTCGTGTTTAAAACATATTTAATACAGAAGAATAATCACAAAATAAATAAACCAAGAAAAATCATCGGAATCTTTAAAAAAAAAATGTGAAACAAAAAAAGGTGTTTAGTAGTTAAGGATGAATCATCATCATCATTACATATCAAGCCTATGATGTGACATAGTGTTTAATTAAAAAACTAGACAAGGAGAACATATAACATATTTTCTTCAGAAAGTCTTGAAGTCCATGATCAGATTAGATTGAAGAGGTTGATCACCACAAAGATATAGAGAAACCTAAAGCAGAAGACCTGATGAGATATTCAGGATGATGCCTTACAGGGTCTAGAGGTCAGAGGTTAAACGTCAGGGGTTGAAAGTGCTGAATTTCTCTGTGTGCTCCAGACTGATCCCAACATTGTAACTATAAATCAATACAAGTATCAGTACTGCCACCTTTATGTCTGTCAATAATGGTATGACTATTATTTACAACAACACGTAAATATAAATATCTATCTCTATGTAAAATAACAGACAGCAGCATAGAAGCGGCATGACAGAACAGAACAGAAGACACCTGTGGTCGTTCCACACTCAAGCCCTCCACTCCATTGGTGCTGCGTCCCAATTCAAACCCTCCACTCCATTGGTGCTGCGTCCCAATTCAAACCCTCCACTCCATTGGTGCTGCGTCCCAATTCAAACCCTCCACTCCATTGGTGCTGCGTCCCAATTCAAACCCTCCACTCCATTGGTGCTGCGTCCCAATTCAAACCCTCCACTCCATTGGTGCTGCGTCCCAATTCAAACCCTCCACTCCATTGGTGCTGCGTCCCAATTCACAGCCTATTCTCTACAGTGCACAACTTTAAGTAGTGTAGAGGAAAACAGCTGCCATTTTGGGGGACACACACCAGATGTAGTACCATTATTTTATGAACAGAGCTCATTGCATAATATCAGACCTAATCATAGCTCTCACATATTAAACCATATCTTTATGAAACCTTATCATAGCTCTCACATATTAAACCATATCTTTATGAAACCTAATCATAGCTCTCACATATTATACCATATCTTTATGAAACCTTATCATAGCTCTCACATATTAAACCATATCTTTATGAAACCTAATCATAGCTCTCACATATTAAACCATATCTTTATGAAACCTTATCATAGCTCTCACATATTAAACCATATCTTTATGAAACCTAATCATAGCTCTCACATATTAAACCATATCTTTATGAAACCTAATCATAGCTCTCACATATTATACCATATCTTTATGAAACCTAATCATAGCTCTCACATATTAAACCATATCTTTATGAAACCTAATCATAGCTCTCACATATTAAACCATATCTTTATGAAACCTTATCATAGCTCTCACATATTAAACCATATCTTTATGAAACCTAATCATAGCTCTCACATATTAACCATATCTTTATGAAACCTAATCATAGCTCTCACATATTAAACCATATCTTTATGAAACCTAATCATAGCTCTCACATATTAAACCATATCTTTATGAAACCTAATCATAGCTCTCACATATTAAACCATATCTTTATGAAACCTAATCATAGCTCTCACATATTAAACCATATCTTTCTGAAACCTTATCATAGCTCTCACATATTAAACCATATCTTTATGAGGCTCAGCTGGTTGATCAGGTGAAAATAAAAAAGGAAAAGAACTGGAGAACAAATAGCAGTGATGGGTGGATAGATGTCTGGTGATGGATGGATAGATGTCTGGTGGTAGTTGGTCTCCATGGTGTCTGATGATGGATGGATAGATGTCTGGTGGTAGTTGGTCTCCATGGTGGCTGGTGGTGGATGGATAGATGTCTGGTGGTGGGTGGATAGATGTCTGGTGATGGATAGATAGATGTCTGGTGATGGATGGATAGATGTCTGGTGGTAGTTGGTCTCCATGGTGTCTGATGATGGATGGATAGATGTATGGTGGTAGTTGGTCGCCATGGTGGCTGGTGGTGGATGGATAGATGTCTGGTGGTGGATGGATAGATGTCTGGTGGTGGATGGATAGATGTCTGGTGGTGGATGGATAGATGTCTGGTGATGGATGGATAGATGTCTGGTGGTGGATGGATAGATGTCTGGTGATGGATGGATAGATGTATGGTGGTAGTTGGTCTCCATGGTGGCTGGTGGTGGATGGATAAATGTCTGGCGGTGGATGGATAGATGTCTGGCGGTGGATGGATAGATGTCTGGTGATGGATGGATAGATGTCTGGTGGTAGTTGGTCTCCATGGTGTCTGGTGGTGGATGGATAGATGTCTGGTGGTGGATGGATAGATGTCTGGTGGTGGATGGATAGATTTCTGGTGGTAGTTGGTCTCCATGGTGGCTGGTGGTGGATGGATAGATGTCTGGTGATGGATGATTAGATGTCTGGTGGTGGATGGATAGATGTCTGGTGGTGGATGGATAGATGTCTGGTGGTGGATGGATAGATTTCTGGTGGTAGTTGGTCTCCATGGTGGCTGGTGGTGGATGGATAGATGTCTGGTGATGGATGATTAGATGTCTGGTGGTGGATGGATAGATGTCTGGTGATGGATGGATAGATGTCTGGTGGTAGTTGGTCTCCATGGTGGCTGGTGGTGGATGGATAGATGTCTGGTGGTGGATGGATAGATGGCTGGTGGTGGATGGATAGATGTCTGGTGATGGATGATTAGATGTCTGGTGGTGGATGATTAGATGTCTGGTGGTGGATGGATAGATGTCTGGTGGTGGATGGATAGATGTCTGGTGGTGGATGGATAGATTTCTGGTGGTAGTTGGTCTCCATGGTGGCTGGTGGTGGATGGATAGATGTCTGGTGGTGGATGGATAGATGTCTGGTGGTGGATGGATAGATGTCTGGTGATGGATGGATAGATGTCTGGTGGTGGATGAGGTGTGTTTGTGTCAGGTAGTTACCAACTCTAGACCACCTCCCACCATATCTGTCACCATGGTTACCAACCCTAGAACACCTCCCCCATTGTCTGTCACCATGGTTAACAACCCTAGAACACCTCCCCCATTGTCTGTCACCATGGTTATCAACTCTAGAATACCTCCCAACCTGTCTTTCACCATTGTTACCAAACCTATAACACCTCCCACCCTGTCTGTCACCATGGTTACCAACTGTAGAACACCACCCATCCTGTCTGTCACCATGGTTACCAGCCCTGAACTCCTCCCAGAGCATCATCTACAAACCAAGTAGTCATGTCTGTCATGATTAGATAATAAATGGTTAGTGAGAACCATATTGTAGGTTAGATGGATATTCTGTCATGATTAGATAATAAATGGTTAGTGAGAACCATATTGTAGGTTAGATAGATATTCTGTCATGATTAGATAATAAATGGTTAGTGAGAACCATATTTTAGGTTAGATAGATATTCTTTCATGATTAGATAATAAATGGTTACGTTTACATTTGACGTTTTAGTCAGTTAGCAGACACTCTTATCCAGAGCAACTTACAGTTAGTGCATTCATCTTAAGATGGCTAGGTGGGACAACCACATATCACAGGAAGTAATGTTTTCCTCAATAACATAGCTATCAGTAGAGTCCGAGCTGGAAGGGGGGTCGGGGTTAGTGAGCACCGTATGTTCTGTTATCACAACTCTGAACAGAGTTGATTATATTCAGAACTCTGACAGAGGAAGGTGATTGGAGAATTGTAAGGACGTCTGCAGAAAGAAAGGATGCTATTGGCTATTGGAGTGGTGCTGATGACATTGTCAAGGAGAAATGCTGTGATTGGCTACTAGGGTTGAGCCCTCCTTCCTTATTGACAAGGGTAAAGTCTTACAGCATAGTGAAAAGGAGAGAGAGAGGAGGAGAGAAGAGGAGAGGAGAGGAGAGGAGAGGAGAGGAGAGGAGAGGAGAGGAGAGGAGAGGAGAGGAGAGGAGAGGAGAGGAGAGGAGAGGAGAGGAGAGGAGAGGAGAGGAGGAGAGGAGAGGAGGAGAGGAGTGGAGTAGACGATAGGAGGAGAGGAGGAGAAGAAGTGGGGAGGGGCTGATTACTCTTTCCTTTCACAGTCTATAACTACCATAATCATTCATGCTAAAACCCAGGCACCTTTGGGTTGTAGACAACCTCTATGGATTATTAACATGGAATTGTTATTTATTAAACTGGCTAATAATCTGTTGTCTCTCTCTCTCGCTCGCTCTTCTTCTTGTTCTTATTCAGTCCTTAGTGTCCGTCCAAGTGTCCATCCGCCAAAGCTAGTATGTTTAATGACAAGAGGATAAGTTCTTACTTGGGTCTCTTCAAAAGTGTGTATGTGTACATATGTTTGAGTGTGGGCATGTGTAGAAATTCTGCGTGTATGTGTGTTCCCTCAGACTGCAGATTCAAAGTAGAGCAACACTCCTCTCCCCTCTCCTCCCTCCCTCCCTCCCTCTCTCCTCTCCACTCCCTCTCCTCCCTCCCTCTCCCCTCTCCTCCCTCCCTCCCTCCCTCTCTCCTCTCCACTCCCTCTCTCCCCTCTCTAGACGAAGGCTTCAGGTTTGCTGGACCCGTTGATCTTGAGGTATATCTTGGAGTCCTGGTCTCGTTCCTGTATCCGGCGGTGCAGCGTGCGTCTGAAACAGACCAGGTACAGAGGCAGCAGGAAGCCCAGCATACTGACCCCCAGCAGGCCTACATTCACCTAGAGCACCATGGGAAATAGAGTTCACATTAGTTACATTAAGACTATCGGACCACCATCTTATTACATTCGCTAAAGCAACAAATAATCTGCTCAGACCCCAACCAAAGATTATCAAAAGCTGCGCTATAAATTCTTGGACAACCCAAAGATTCCTAGATGCCCTTCCAGACTCCCTCCACCTACCCAAAAATCTATTAACCATCCTAACCGAGGATCTAAACTTAACCTTGCATAATACCCTAGATGCAGTCGCACCTCTAAAAATTGTCACAAGAAACGAGCTCCCTGGTACACAGAAAATACCCTGAAGCAAGCTTCCAGAAAATACCCGAGCCCTGAAGCAAGCTTCCAGAAAATACCTGAGCCCTGAAGCAAGCTTCCAGAAACTACCCGAGCCCTGAAGCAAGCTTCCAGAAACTACCCGAGCCCTGAAGCAAGCTTCCAGAAAATAATCCTGAATCCTAGGACCATGCCTCAGGACTACCTGGCCTGACGACTCCTGGCTGTCCCTGTCCCCAGTCCACCTGACGACTCCTGGCTGTCCCCGTCCCCAGTCCACCTGACGACTCCTGGCTGTCCCTGTCCCCAGTCCACCTGACGACTCCTGGCTGTCCCCGTCCCCAGTCCACCTGACGACTCCTGGCTGTCCCCGTCCCCAGTCCACCTGACGACTCCTGGCTGTCCCCGTCCCCAGTCCACCTGACGACTCCTGGCTGTCCCCGTCTCCAGTCCACCTGACGACTCCTGGCTGTCCCCGTCCCCAGTCCACCTGACGACTCCTGGCTGTCCCCGTCCCCAGTCCACCTGACGACTCCTGGCTGTCCCCGTCCCCAGTCCACCTGACGACTCCTGGCTGTCTCCAGTCCACCTTGTCATGTTGCTGATCCAGATTCTGCTGTTCCGCCTGCGGCTATGGAATCCTGACCTGTTCCCTGGTCGTGCTACCTTGTCTCAGACCTGCTGTCTCGACCTCAATGCTCGGCTATGAAAAGCCAACTGACATCTACTCCTGAGGTACTGACCTGTTGCACCCTCTACAACCACTGTGATTATTATTTGACGCTGCTGGTCATCTATGAACGTTTGAACATCTTGAAGAACGATCTGGCCTTAATGGCCATGTACTGTTACAATCTCCACCCGGCACAGCCAGAAGAGGACTGGCCACCCCTCAGAGCCTGGTTCCTCTCTAGGTTTCTTCCTAGGTTCCTGCCTTTTCTAAGGAGTTTTTCCTAGCCACCGTGCTTCAACATCTCCATTACTTGCTCTTTGGGGTTTTAGGCTGGGTTTCTGTTAAGCACTTTGTGACTTCTGCTGATGTAAAAAGGGCTTCATAAAGACATTGATTGATTGATTGATTGATTGATTGATTGTGCGCTGTGTGTGTCCTCACCCAGAGTGGGTCTCCCTCCAGAGGGCCCATCATGGCCATGAAGAGCGGCTGCTGGAGCAGAGCGAACAGAGCAGACACCAGAGACTGCATCCCTGTCAGACTGCCAAACTGAGACGACGGGTATCTAGTGAGAGGCAAAGACACAGAATACAATCCATTTACAGTTTTCATGTAATACCAGGTACACTCTTACACACCCCCCCTCCTCCCAGGGTGATGCCAGTCCTCACACACCCCCCCTCCTCCCAGGGTGATGCCAGTCCTCACCCCTCCTCCCAGGGTGATGCCAGTCCTCACACACCCCCCCTCCTCCCAGGGTGATGCCAGTCCTCACCCCCTCCTCCTCCCAGGGTGATGCCAGTCCTCACCCCCTCCTCCTCCCAGGGTGATGCCAGTCCTCACACACCCCCTCCTCCCAGGGTGATGCCAGTCCTCACCCCCCCCCTCCTCCCAGGGTGATGCCAGTCCTCACCCCCCCCTCCTCCTCCCAGGGTGATGCCAGTCCTCACACACCCCCTCCCAGGGTGATGCCAGTCCTCACCCCCCTCCTCCTCCCAGGGTGATGCCAGTACACACACACCCCCCTCCTCCCAGGGTGATGCCAGTCCTCACACACCCCCCCTCCTCCCAGGGTGATGCCAGTCCTCACACACCCCCTCCTCCCAGGGTGATGCCAGTCCTCACACCCCCTCCTCCCAGGGTGATGCCAGTCCTCACCCCCCCTCCTCCCAGGGTGATGCCAGTCCTCACACACCCCCCCTCCTCCCAGGGTGATGCCAGTACTCACACACCCCCTCCTCCCAGGGTGATGCCAGTCCTCACACCCCCCTCCTCCCAGGGTGATGCCAGTCCTCACACACCCCCCCTCCTCCCAGGGTGATGCCAGTCCTCACACACCCCCTCCTCCAAGGGTGATGCCAGTCTCACACACCCCTCCTCCCAGGGTGATGCCAGTTCTACCCCCCTCCTCCCAGGGTGATGCCAGTATTCACACACCCCCCCTCCTCCCAGGGTGATGCCAGTCCTCACACACCCCCCCTCCTCCCAGGGTGATGCCAGTACTCACACAGCAGCATAGAGACCTCCGGTAGCAGAGTGGATGAACCCTCTCACAACAGTGTGGAGGACAAACGACAGGATCTGAGGAGAAACACATCACATGACAAGTCAGTCAGTCACCAGCTCTGCAGGAGAGGTCACCTAAACATAATGTTGGTGTATCCCTGAATATCATTCAACTATAAGGCTTGTTGTTGTAGACCTGAATATCATTCATAAGGCTTGTTGTTGTAGCCCTGAATATCATTCAACTATAAGGCTTGTTGTTGTAGACCTGAATATAGGGTATAAGGTACTAGGGTATAAGGTACTAGGGGATAAGGTACTAGGGGATAAGGTGCTAGGGTATAAGGTGCTAGGGTATAAGGTGCTAGGGTATAAGGTGCTAGGGTATAAGGTACTAGGGTATAAGGTGCTAGGGTATAAGGTGCTAGGGTATAAGGTACTAGGGTATAAGGTACTAGGGTATAAGGTGCTAGGGGATAAGGTGCTAGGGTATAAGGTGCTAGGGTATAAGGTGCTAGGGTATATAAGGTGCTAGGGTATAAGGTGCTAGGGTATAAGGTGCTAGGGTATAAGGTACTAGGGTATAAGGTACTAGGGTATAAGGTGCTAGGGGATAAGGTGCTAGGGTATAAGGTGCTAGGGTATAAGGTGCTAGGGTATAAGGTGCTAGGGTATAAGGTGCTAGGGTATAAGGTGCTAGGGTATAAGGTACTAGGGTATAAGGTGCTAGGGTATAAGGGGCTAGGGTATAAGGTGCTAGGGTATAAGGTGCTAGGGTATAAGGTGCTAGGGTATAAGGTGCTAGGGTATAAGGTGCTAGGGTATAAGGTGCTAGGGTATAAGGTGCTAGGGTATAAGGTGCTAGGGTATAAGGTACTAGGGTATAAGGTGCTAGGGTATAAGGTGCTAGGGGATAAGGTGCTAGGGTATAAGGTACTAGGGTATAAGGTGCTAGGGGATAAGGTGCTAGGGTATAAGGTGCTAGGGTATAAGGTACTAGGGCATAAGGTGCTAGGGTATAAGGGGCTAGGGTATAAGGTGCTAGGGTATAAGGTGCTAGGGTATAAGGTGCTAGGGTATAAGGTGCTAGGGTATAAGGTGCTAGGGTATAAGGTGCCAGGGCATAAGGGGCTAGGGTATAAGGTGCTAGGGTATAAGGTGCTAGGGTATAAGGTGCTAGGGTATAAGGTGCTAGGGTATAAGGTGCTAGGGTATAAGGTGCTAGGGTAGAAGGTGCTAGGGTATAAGGTGCTAGGGTATAAGGTGCTAGGGTAGAAGGGGCTAGGGTATAAGGTGCTAGGGTAGAAGGGGCTAGGGTATAAGGTGCTAGGGTATAAGGTACTAGGGTATAAGGTGCTAGGGTAGAAGGTGCTAGGGTATAAGGTGCTAGGGTATAAGGTGCTAGGGTATAAGGTGCTAGGGTATAAGGTGCTAGGGTATAAGGTGCTAGGGTATAAGGTGCTAGGGTATAAGGTGCTAGGGTATAAGGTGCTAGGGTATAAGGTGCTAGGGTATAAGGTGCTAGGGTATAAGGTGCTAGGGTATAAGGTGCTAGGGTATAAGGTGCTAGGGTATAAGGTGCTAGGGTATAAGGTGCTAGGGTATAAGGTGCTAGGGTATAAGGTGCTAGGGTATAAGGTGCTAGGGTATAAGGTGGCGCGATCGGCTAAGATGCTTGAGGAGGGCGGTCACATGTGTTTGTAAGACAGAGGTCCTGAGTTTGCGCCAAGTATGGGCCGAATCGGTGGTATTCACTAAGCAAGCAGGGTGACGTCCTTTACACTAGGGTGTAGGGGCTAGGGTGTAGGGGCTAGGGGCTAGGGGGCTGGGGGTAGGGGGTAGGGGCTAGGGTGTAGGGCTAGGGGGTAGGGGTAGGGGCTAGGGGTAGGGGCTAGGGTGTAGGGGCTAGGGGCTAGGGGTAGGGGCTAGGGTGTAGGGCTAGGGGCTAGGGACTAAGGGCTAGGGGCTAAGGGCTAGGGGCTAGGGGCTAGGGGGTAGGGGTAGGGGGTAGGGGCTAGGGGCTAGGGGCTAGGGGCTAGGGGCTAGGGGTAGGGGTAGGGGCTAGGGGCTAGGGGGTAGGGGGTATGGGCTAGGGGTAGGGGCTAGGAGCTAGGGGCTAGGGGCTGGGGGCTAGGGGTAGGGCTAGGGGCTAGGGGCTAGGGGGTAGGGGGTAGGGGCTAGGGGGTAGGGGGGTAGGGGCTAGGGGCTAGGGGCTAGGGGGTAGGGGCTAGGGGCTAGGGGGTAGGGGGTAGGGGCTAGGGGCTAGGGGGTAGGGGCTAGGGGCTAGAGGGTAGGGGGTAGGGGGTAGGGGGTAGGGCGGCAGGTGGCTTAGTGGGTAAGAGCGTTGTGCCAGTAACCGAAAGGTCGCTGGTTCTAATCCCCAAGCCGACTAGGTGAAAAATCTGTCGATGTGCCCTTGAGCAAGGCACTTAACCCTAATTGCTCCTGTAAGTCGCTCTGGATAAGAGCGTCTGCTAAATGACAAAAAATTTAAAAATGTAAATAGTAGGGGCTAGGGGGTAGGGAATACCTGGGATAGGATAAAGTAATCCTTCTACCCCCCTTACCCCACCCCAAAGAAAAAAAAAAAAAAACATATTGTAAAGTGGTTATCCCACTGGTTATAAGGTGAATGCACCTATTTGTAAGTCGCTCTGGATAAGAGCGTCTGCTAAATGACGTAAATGTAAAATGTAAATGTGTAGGGGCTAGGGTGTAAGGTGCTAGGGTGTGATGCTGTCTACTATAGGGAGTAGCGGTGGTGTCTAGCTGTAGTTCCACTGTAAATCCTATAGGTGGCGACAGAGCACCGCTCACATCTCATTCCTACATCAGCTGTCACCAACCCTGGTCCTGGACAGCTCTACTGCTGATTGGCCAGGAGGAGGTGAGGAGGCGGGGACTAGTTTGAGTGACAGCTGGACGGAGCACTTACCTGCAGGGGGAGGTTGGGCACCAGGCAGGTGATGCCGAATCCCACCAATAGGACGTTGGTCAGGATGAACGCTCGCATTGCATTGGTCACCTTCTGGATCTGTTTGTCTCTGGGCTTGGCCTTGGGCTGGTCCCTGAGGGGGTTAGGGTTAGAGAGGGGAGAGGGGAGAGGAAAGGAGGTCAGATCCTATTTCCAACATCCACCATGGGATCAAGGGATCACCCCTCATCAACCCCTAGGCACTCTTATCCAAACCACTCAGATCTCCATAGAGGGTAAGGGCTACTCTTATCCAAACCACTCAGATCTCCATAGAGGGTAAGGGCTACTCTTATCCAAACCACTCAGATCTCCATAGAGGGTAAGGGCTACTCTTATCCAAACCACTCAGATCTCCATAGAGGGTAAGGGCTACTCTTATCCAAACCACTCAGATCTCCATGAGGGTAAGGGCTACTCTTATCCAAACCACTCAGATCTCCATAGAGGGTAAGGGCTACTCTTATCCAAACCACTCAGATCTCCATAGAGGGTAAGGGCTACTCTTATCCAAACCACTCAGATCTCCATAGAGGGTAAGGGCTACTTGCTAGTGATTTTATTTACTATGCTGGCCGGCTATACTACAGCATTTGTTTGACCATTTAAATGAAATGAAAGCACTTTATGTATCTACTCCCCCCACTTGAAGGTGTCATAAGTATTTGAACAAATTCACTTATAGTTTAATTGGTAGAGCATGGCGCTTGTAACGCCAGGGTAGTGGGTTCGATCCCCGGGGCCACCCATACGTTAACATGTATGCACACATGACTGTGGCTAAAAGTGTCTGCTAAATGGCATATTAAGTAGTCAAACGTTTTGTCATTGGTCCCACATTCCTAGCACGCAATGACTACATCAAGCGTGTTGCTGGATGCATTTGCAATTTGTTTTGGTTGTGTTTCAGATTATGTTGTGCCCAATGGTGAATAGTCTATTCTGTCATTTTGGAGTCACTTTTATTGTAAATAAGAATGTTTTGGGGGTAATCATGACTGCGTGGCCAAGCACGCCTCCAACTCAATCATCAAGTTTGCAGACGACACAACAGTAGTCTGCTTGATTACCAACAATGACGAGACAGCCTACAGGGAGGAGGTGTGGGCTCTGGGAGTGTGGTGCCAGGAAAATAACCTCTCACTCAACATCAACAAAACAAAGGAGATGATCGTGGACTTCAGGAAACAGCAGAGGGTGCACCCCCCTATCCACATTGACGGTACCGCAGTGGAGAAGGTGGAAAGCTTCAAGTTCCTTGGCGTACACATCACTGACAAACTGAAATGTTCCACCCACGCAGACAGTGTGATGAAGAAGGCGCAACAGAGCCTCTTCAACCTCAGGAGGCTGAAGAAATTTGGCTTGGCACCTAAAACCCTCAAAAACCTTTACAGATGCACAATTGAGAGCATCCTGTCGAGCTGTATTACCGCCTGGTACGGCAACTGCACCGCCCGCAACCAAAGGGCTCTCCAGAGGGTGGTGCGGTCTGCCCAACGCATTAACAGGGGCAAACTACCCGCCCTCCAGGATACCTACAGCACCCGATGTCACAGGAAGGCCAAAAAGTTCATCAAGGACATCAACCACCCGAGCCACTGCCTGTTCACCCCGCTATCATCCAGAAGGCGAGGTCAGTACAGGTGCATCAAAGCTGGGACCTAACCTCTAGGGGTCTAGGGGTTTGGGGTCTAGGGGTCTAGGGGTTAGGGGTCTTAGGGTTAGGGTTAGGGGTCTAGGGGTCTAGGGGTTAGGGGGTTAGGGGTCTAGGGTTCTAGGGTTAGGGGATAGGGGTCTAGGGGTTAGGGGTCTAGGGGTCTAGGGGTCTAGGGGTTAGGGGGTCCAGGGGTCTAGGGTTAGGCCCAGGGGCTAGGGGTCTAGGGTTGGGTCCAGGTAGGGCCCAGGGGTCTAGGGCCCAGGGTCTAGGGCCCAGGGTCTAGGGGTCCGTAGGGCCCAGGGCTCCGGCGTCTAGGGTTTAGGGGCCCAGGGGGTCTAGGGTTAGGGTCTAGGGTCTAGGGTCTAGGGTTTGGGTCTCAGGGGTCTAGGGGTAGGGTCCAGGGGTCTAGGGGTTAGGGCTCAGGGTTAGGGGTCTAGGGTTAGGGGTCTAGGGGTTAGGGGTTAGGGTCTAGGGATAGGGGTCTGGGGTTAGGGATAGGGGTCTAGGGGTTAGGGGTCTAGGGGTCTAGGGGTCTAGGGGTTAGGGGTCTAGGGGTTAGGGGTCTAGGGGTTAGGGATAGGGGTCTAGGGGGTTAGGGATAGGGGTCTAGGGGTTAGGGGTCTAGGGTTAGGGGTCTAGGGTCTAGGGTCTAGGGTCTAGGGTGGCAGGGGTTAGGGTCTAGGGGTTAGGGCAGGGTTAGGCCCAGGGGTTAGGCCCAGGGTTAGGGGTCTAGGGCCAGGGTCAGGGTTAGGAGGGTCTAGGGAGGGTCTAGGGGTTAGGGGTCAGGGTTGGGGTTAGGGTTAGGTCAGAGTTAGGGGTTAGGGGTTGGGGTCTAGGGCTTGGGGTTAGGGTTAGGGGTCTAGGGGTTTGGGGGTTAGGTTAGGGGTCTAGGGTCTAGGGTGTTAGGGTTAGGGTCTAGGGTCTAGGGTTAGAGGTTAGGGTCTAGGGGTCTAGGGGTTAGGGGTCTAGGGGTTAGGGGTTAGGGGTTAGGGGTCTAGGGGTCTAGGGGTCTAGGGTATAGTAACTTACTTGCTGCCCGGTACCTTCTCCTCCTCTCCATCTTCACAGTCCTTCAGCTTCCAGTCCATAATCTGACCAATCACTGGAGTCGTCATCAGACACAGTAGCTGCAGCATGCCGAAAATTGAGGAGTACAAACTGACTGTGGAGGAGAGGAGGGAGGAGAGAGGGAGGAGAGAGGAGGGAGGGAGGAGGTAGGAGGGAGGGAGGAAGTAGAGGAGGGAGGAGAGGAGGTAGGAGGGAGGGAGGAGGAGGGAGGGAGGGAGGGAGAGGAGGGAGGGAGGAGGGAGAGAGAGAGAGAGGAGGGAGAGAGGAGGAGGAGGAGGAGGAGGGAGAGAGGAGAGGAGGGAGGAGGGAGCGGAGGGAGTAGAGGAGGAGGAGGAGAGGAGGGAGGAGGAGGAGGGAGGAGGAGGAGGGAGAGAGGAGAGAGGAGAGGAGGAGGGAGGAGGGAGCGGAGGAGAGGAGGAGGAGGAAAAGGAAGAGGAGAGGAGGGAGGAGAGGAGAGGAGGGAGGAGAGGAGAGGAGGGAGGAGAGGAGAGGAGGAGGGAGGAGTGAGGAGGAGGGAGGGAGGAGGAGGAGGGCGGAGAGGAGAGAGGAGAGGAGGAGGGAGGGAGGGAGTCAGGAGGAGGAAAAGAGAGAGAGAGAGGACAGAGAGAGAGAGAGAGAAAAACAGATTATTAGCCAGTCTAATAAATAACAATTCCATGTTAATAATCCATAAAAGTGCCTGGGTTTTAGCGTTAATGACTACGGTAGTCAGTTAATGAGTAGTAGATCTAACAGCTGATGATAGGCTAGTAGCTACCTAGTACTGGTTTAGCTCAGGGCAGGGACAGTCAAGGACTGGGCAAGGTTGGGGGAGAACATAGAGAAGGATAGAGGTCTTTAGTGGCCAAAAGGACATGTTAGCATGGCCAGCACCATTGAGGGCTTCCACCATTTTAATGTCGTCAACTGGGTGGGACTTCCAACTTCATTGGCTGATCCCTCCTGGTGACCCTGTTGGAGTCATGTCCAACCGGGTCCTCAAGAGCGAACAGTCAATCGTGAAGAAGAAAATTGACTTTTTCAAAATGGAGATCGCCTCAATAGCACTGGCCATGCTGTCACAGACGCTGTGATGGCACAGATACAAAGAGGAGTCCTCTATCTATCTCTATGGGGGAGAAGGCCAACAACAACACAGTTAACACAGAGGCTAAGGTTAATGCTAATACGGTCGCATTATACACAGCTATGGTAATGGCTATAATGATAAACGTAACTATCACAGTCATCACAAAACCAGTGTGAAATGCTAATAACATTTGCTATAGCTATAGAATTTCCGATTGAGCTGACATATGCAGCGTTGACCTTGAAAGCAGTCTCGGGCCGATGCGAGAACATTGCCTTTAAATTTCAATTGGGCTTTAGAGCTGAGCTTCCGTGACTGAATAGAGCCCTAAGGTTTAGCATCGCATCAGGTTAACTGGTAACACCCAAGGCAAGGGTTTAATGCTAGCACTACCTAACCCATTAAGCTAAGGTTAAAGCAGAGGTAGCCAACCCTCCTTGTGGAGAGCTACCCCCCGTGCAGGGTTTTGCTCCAGCCCTGCTGTAACACACCCGATTCAGCTGATAGAGGTCAGCAGCTGATGAGTAGAATCAGGTGTGTTAGAGCAGGGCTGGAACAAAACCCTGCACGGGGGGTAGCTCTCCAGGAAGATGGTTGGCCACTCCTGCACTAGTACATGTTAACAGTCTATACAACCGAGACAGTAACTAACAACACAGAGGCTAGTAGTAGACGTTATATCTACCAGTCTTGTCCAATAGTGTTAGACGTTATATCTACCAGTCTTGTCCAATAGTGTTAGACGTTATATCTACCAGTCTTGTCCAATAGTGTTAGACGTTATATCTACCAGTCTTGTCCAATAGTAGTAGACGTTATATCTACCAGTCTTGTCCAATAGTGGTAGACGTTATATCTACCAGTCTTGTCCAATAGGGTTAGACGTTATATCTACCAGTCTTGTCCAATAGGGTTAGACGTTATATCTACCAGTCTTGTCCAATAGTAGTAGACGTTATATCTACCAGTCTTGTCCAATAGTGGTAGACGTTATATCTACCAGTCTTGTCCAATAGGGTTAGACGTTATATCTACCAGTCTTGTCCAATAGGGTTAGACGTTATATCTACCAGTCTTGTCCAATAGTAGTAGACGTTATATCTACCAGTCTTGTCCAATAGTGGTAGACGTTATATCTACCAGTCTTGTCCAATAGGGTTAGACGTTATATCTACCAGTCTTGTCCAATAGTAGTAGACGTTATATCTACCAGTCTTGTCCAATAGTGGTAGACGTTATATCTACCAGTCTTGTCCAATAGGGTTAGACGTTATATCTACCAGTCTTGTCCAATAGGGTTAGACGTTATATCTACCAGTCTTGTCCAATAGTAGTAGACGTTATATCTACCAGTCTTGTCCAATAGTGGTAGACGTTATATCTACCAGTCTTGTCCAATAGGGTTAGACGTTATATCTACCAGTCTTGTCCAATAGGGTTAGACGTTATATCTACCAGTCTTGTCCAATAGTGTTAGATGTTATATCTACCAGTCTTGTCCAATAGTGGTAGACGTTATATCTACCAGTCTTGTCCAATAGTGGTAGACGTTATATCTACCAGTCTTGTCCAATAGTAGTAGACGTTATATCTACCAGTCTTGTCCAATAGGGTTAGGCGTTATATCTACCAGTCTTGTCCAATAGTGTTAGATGTTATATCTACCAGTCTTGTCCAATAGTGGTAGACGTTATATCTACCAGTCTTGTCCAATAGTGGTAGACGTTATATCTACCAGTCTTGTCCAATAGTAGTAGAGCGTTATATCTACCAGTCTTGTCCAATAGGGTTAGACGTTATATCTACCAGTCTTGTCCAATAGGGTTAGACGTTATATCTACCAGTCTTGTCCAATAGGGTTAGACGTTATATCTACCAGTCTTGTCCAATAGTGGTAGACGTTATATCTACGAGTCTTGTCCAATAGGGTTAGACGTTATATCTACCAGTCTTGTCCAATAGGGTTAGATGTTATATCTACCAGTCTTGTCCAATAGGGTTAGACGTTATATCTACCAGTCTTGTCCAATAGGGTTAGATGTTATATCTACCAGTCTTGTCCAATAGGGTTAGATGTTATATCTACCAGTCTTGTCCAATAGGGTTAGATGTTATATCTACCAGTCTTGTCCAATAGGGTTAGATGTTATATCTACCAGTCTTGTCCAATAGTAGTAGACGTTATATCTACCAGTCTTGTCCAATAGTGGTAGACGTTATATCTACCAGTCTTGTCCAATAGTAGTAGACGTTATATCTACCAGTCTTGTCCAATAGTAGTAGACGTTATATCTACCAGTCTTGTCCAATAGTAGTAGACGTTATATCTACCAGTCTTGTCCAATAGTGGTAGACGTTATATCTACCAGTCTTGTCCAATAGTGGTAGACGTTATATCTACCAGTCTTGTCCAATAGGGTTAGACGTTATATCTACCAGTCTTGTCCAATAGTGGTAGACGTTATATCTACCAGTCTTGTCCAATAGTGGTAGACGTTATATCTACCAGTCTTGTCCAATAGTAGTAGACGTTATATCTACCAGTCTTGTCCAATAGTGGTAGCACGTTATATCTACCAGTCTTGTCCAATAGTAGTAGACGTTATATCTACCAGTCTTGTCCAATAGTGGTAGACGTTATGATCTACCAGTCTTGTCCAATAGTAGTAGACGTTATATCTACCAGTCTTGTCCAATAGTGGTAGACGTTATATCTACCAGTCTTGTCCAATAGTGGTAGACGTTATATCTACCAGTCTTGTAAAAATAGGGTTAGACGTTATATCTACCAGTCTTGTCCAATAGTAGTAGACGTTATATCTACCAGACTTGTCCAATAGTAGTAGACGTTATATCTACCAGTCTTGTCCAATAGTAGTAGACGTTATATCTACCAGTCTTGTCCAATAGTAGTAGACGTTATATCTAGCAGTCTTGTCCAATAGTAGTAGACGTTATATCTACCAGTCTTGTCCAATAGGGTTAGACGTTATATCTACCAGTCTTGTCCAATAGTGGTAGACGTTATATCTACCAGTCTTGTCCAATAGTAGTAGACGTTATATCTACCAGTCTTGTCCAATAGGGTTAGAGCGTTATATCTACCAGTCTTGTCCAATAGGGTTAGACGTTATATCTACCAGTCTTGTCCAATAGGGTTAGACGTTATATCTACCAGTCTTGTCCAATAGTAGTAGACGTTATATCTACCAGTCTTGTCCAATAGGGTTAGACGTTATATCTACCAGTCTTGTCCAATAGTGTTAGATGTTATATCTACCAGTCTTGTCCAATAGGGTTAGACGTTATATCTACCAGTCTTGTCCAATAGTGGTAGACGTTATATCTACCAGTCTTGTCCAATAGGTTTAGACGTTATATCTACCAGTCTTGTCCAATAGTGGTAGACATTATATCTACCAGTCTTGTCCAATAGTGGTAGACGTTATATCTACCAGTCTTGTCCAATAGTAGTAGACGTTATATCTACCAGTCTTGTCCAATAGGGTTAGACGTTATATCTACCAGTCTTGTCCAATAGGGTTAGACGTTATATCTACCAGTCTTGTCCAATAGTAGTAGACGTTATATCTACCAGTCTTGTCCAATAGTAGTAGACGTTATATCTACCAGTCTTGTCCAATAGTGGTAGACGTTATATCTACCAGTCTTGTCCAATAGGGTTAGACGTTATATCTACCAGTCTTGTCCAATAGTAGTAGACGTTATCATCTACCAGTCTTGTCCAATAGGGTTGGGACGTTATATCTACCAGTCTTGTCCAATAGTGTTAGATGTTATATCTACCAGTCTTGTCCAATAGGGTTAGACGTTATATCTACCAGTCTTGTCCAATAGTGGTAGACGTTATATCTACCAGTCTTGTCCAATAGGGTTAGACGTTATATCTACCAGTCTTGTCCAATAGTAGTAGACGTTATATCTACCAGTCTTGTCCAATAGTGGTAGACGTTATATCTACCAGTCTTGTCCAATAGTAGTAGACGTTATATCTACCAGTCTTGTCCAATAGTAGTAGACGTTATATCTACCAGTCTTGTCCAATAGTAGTAGACGTTATATCTACCAGTCTTGTCCAATAGTGGTAGACGTTATATCTACCAGTCTTGTCCAATAGTGGTAGACGTTATATCTACCAGTCTTGTCCAATAGGGTTAGACGTTATATCTTACCAGTCTTGTCCAATAGTGGTAGACGTTATATCTACCAGTCTTGTCCAATAGTGGTAGACGTTATATCTACCAGTCTTGTCCAATAGTAGTAGACGTTATATCTACCAGTCTTGTCCAATAGTGGTAGACGTTATATCTACCAGTCTTGTCCAATAGTAGTAGACGTTATATCTACCAGTCTTGTCCAATGTGGTAGACGTTATATCTACCAGTCTTGTCCAATAGTAGTAGACGTTATATCTACCAGTCTTGTCCAATAGTGGTAGACGTTATATCTACCAGTCTTGTCCAATAGTGGTAGACGTTATATCTACCAGTCTTGTAAAAATAGGGTTAGACGTTATATCTACCAGTCTTGTCCAATAGTAGTAGACGTTATATCTACCAGTCTTGTCCAATAGTAGTAGACGTTATATCTACCAGTCTTGTCCAATAGTAGTAGACGTTATATCTACCAGTCTTGTCCAATAGTAGTAGACGTTATATCTAGCAGTCTTGTCCAATAGTAGTAGACGTTATATCTACCAGTCTTGTCCAATAGGGTTAGACGTTATATCTACCAGTCTTGTCCAATAGTGGTAGACGTTATATCTACCAGTCTTGTCCAATAGTAGTAGACGTTATATCTACCAGTCTTGTCCAATAGGGTTAGACGTTATATCTACCAGTCTTGTCCAATAGGGTTAGACGTTATATCTACCAGTCTTGTCCAATAGGGTTAGACGTTATATCTACCAGTCTTGTCCAATAGTAGTAGACGTTATATCTACCAGTCTTGTCCAATAGGGTTAGACGTTATATCTACCAGTCTTGTCCAATAGTGTTAGATGTTATATCTACCAGTCTTGTCCAATAGGGTTAGACGTTATATCTACCAGTCTTGTCCAATAGTGGTAGACGTTATATCTACCAGTCTTGTCCAATAGGTTTAGACGTTATATCTACCAGTCTTGTCCAATAGTGGTAGACGTTATATCTACCAGTCTTGTCCAATAGTGGTAGACGTTATATCTACCAGTCTTGTCCAATAGTAGTAGACGTTATATCTACCAGTCTTGTCCAATAGGGTTAGACGTTATATCTACCAGTCTTGTCCAATAGGGTTAGACGTTATATCTACCAGTCTTGTCCAATAGTAGTAGACGTTATATCTACCAGTCTTGTCCAATAGTAGTAGACGTTATATCTACCAGTCTTGTCCAATAGTGGTAGACGTTATATCTACCAGTCTTGTCCAATAGGGTTAGACGTTATATCTACCAGTCTTGTCCAATAGTAGTAGACGTTATATCTACCAGTCTTGTCCAATAGGGTTAGACGTTATATCTACCAGTCTTGTCCAATAGTGTTAGATGTTATATCTACCAGTCTTGTCCAATAGGGTTAGACGTTATATCTACCAGTCTTGTCCAATAGTGGTAGACGTTATATCTACCAGTCTTGTCCAATAGGGTTAGGACGTTATATCTACCAGTCTTGTCCAATAGTGGTAGACGTTATATCTACCAGTCTTGTCCAATAGGGTTAGACGTTATATCTACCAGTCTTGTCCAATAGTGGTAGACGTTATATCTACCAGTCTTGTCCAATAGGGTTAGACGTTATATCTACCAGTCTTGTCCAATAGTGGTACACGTTATATCTACCAGTCTTGTCCAATAGGGTTAGACGTTATATCTACCAGTCTTGTCCAATAGTGGTAGACGTTATATCTACCAGTCTTGTCCAATAGTGGTAGACGTTATATCTACCAGTCTTGTCCAATAGTAGTAGACGTTATATCTACCAGTCTTGTCCAATAGTGGTAGACGTTATATCTACCAGTCTTGTCCAATAGGGTTAGACGTTATATCTACCAGTCTTGTCCAATAGTGGTAGACGTTATATCTACCAGACTTGTCCAATAGGGTTAGACGTTATATCTACCAGTCTTGTCCAATAGTGGTAGACGTTATATCTACCAGTCTTGTCCAATAGTGGTAGACGTTATATCTACCAGTCTTGTCCAATAGGGTTAGACGTTATATCTACCAGTCTTGTCCAATAGTGGTAGACGTTATATCTACCAGTCTTGTCCAATAGGGTTAGACGTTATATCTACCAGTCTTGTCCAATAGTGTTAGATGATATATCTACCAGTCTTGTCCAATAGGGTTAGACGTTATATCTACCAGTCTTGTCCAATAGGGTTAGACGTTATATCTACCAGTCTTGTCCAATAGTAGTAGACGTTATATCTACCAGTCTTGTCCAATAGTGGTAGACGTTATATCTACCAGTCTTGTCCAATAGGGTTAGACGTTATATCTACCAGTCTTGTCCAATAGTGGTAGACGTTATATCTACCAGTCTTGTCCAATAGGGTTAGACGTTATATCTACCAGTCTTGTCCAATAGTGGTAGACGTTATATCTACCAGTCTTGTCCAATAGTGGTAGACGTTATATCTACCAGTCTTGTCCAATAGGGTTAGACGTTATATCTACCAGTCTTGTCCAATAGTGGTAGACGTTATATCTACCAGTCTTGTCCAATAGGGTTAGACGTTATATCTACCAGTCTTGTCCAATAGTGTTAGATGATATATCTACCAGTCTTGTCCAATAGGGTTAGACGTTATATCTACCAGTCTTGTCCAATAGGGTTAGACGTTATATCTACCAGTCTTGTCCAATAGTGGTAGATGTTATATCTACCAGTCTTGTCCAATAGTAGTAGACGTTATATCTACCAGTCTTGTCCAATAGGGTTAGACGTTATATCTACCAGTCTTGTCCAATAGTGGTAGATGTTATATCTACCAGTCTTGTCCAATAGGGTTAGATGTTAAATCTACGAGTCTTGTCCTATAGGGTTAGACGTTATATCTACCAGTCTTGTCCAATAGGGTTAGATGTTATATCTACGAGTCTTGTCCAATAGGGTTAGACGTTATATCTACCAGTCTTGTCCAATAGGGTTAGACGTTATATCTACCAGTCTTGTCCAATAGTGGTAGACGTTATATCTACCAGTCTTGTCCAGTCTACCAGTCTTGTCCAATAGTGTTAGATGTTATATCTACCAGTCTTGTCCAATAGTGGTAGACGTTATATCTACCAGTCTTGTCCAATAGTGTTAGATGTTATATCTACCAGTCTTGTCCAATAGGGTTAGATGTTATATCTACGAGTCTTGTCCAATAGGGTTAGACGTTATATCTACCAGTCTTGTCCAATAGGGTTAGATGTTATATCTACCAGTCTTGTCCAATAGTGTTAGACGTTATATCTACCAGTCTTGTCCAATAGTGTTAGACGTTATATCTACCAGTCTTGTCCAATAGTGTTAGACGTTATATCTACCAGTCTTGTCCAATAGTAGTAGACGTTATATCTACCAGTCTTGTCCAATAGTGGTAGACGTTATATCTACCAGTCTTGTCCAATAGTGTTAGACGTTATATCTACCAGTCTTGTCCAATAGGGTTAGACTTATATCTACCAGTCTTGTCCAATAGGGTTAGGCTTACGTTATATCTACCAGTCTTGTCCAATAGTGGTAGACGTTATATCTACCAGTCTTGTCCAATGGTGGTAGACGTTATATCTACCAGTCTTGTCCAATAGGGTTAGACGTTATATCTACCAGTCTTGTCCAATAGTGGTAGATGTTATATCTACCAGTCTTGTCCAATAGGGTTAGACGTTATATCTACCAGTCTTGTCCAATAGTGGTAGATGTTATATCTACCAGTCTTGTCCAATAGGGTTAGACGTTATATCTACCAGTCTTGTCCAATAGTGGTAGATGTTATATCTACCAGTCTTGTCCAATAGGGTTAGATGTTATATCTACGAGTCTTGTCCAATAGGGTTAGATGTTATATCTACCAGTCTTGTCCAATAGTGTTAGACGTTATATCTACCAGTCTTGTCCAATAGGGTTAGACGTTATATCTACCAGTCTTGTCCAATAGTGGTAGATGTTATATCTACCAGTCTTGTCCAATAGGGTTAGATGTTATATCTACGAGTCTTGTCCAATAGGGTTAGACGTTATATCTACCAGTCTTGTCCAATAGGGTTAGACGTTATATCTACCAGTCTTGTCCAATAGTGGTAGATGTTATATCTACCAGTCTTGTCCAATAGGGTTAGATGTTATATCTACGAGTCTTGTCCAATAGGGTTAGACGTTATATCTACCAGTCTTGTCCAATAGGGTTAGATGTTATATCTACGAGTCTTGTCCAATAGGGTTAGACGTTATATCTACCAGTCTTGTCCAATAGGGTTAGACGTTATATCTACCAGTCTTGTCCAATAGTGGTAGATGTTATATCTACCAGTCTTGTCCAATAGGGTTAGATGTTATATCTACGAGTCTTGTCCAATAGGGTTAGACGTTATATCTACCAGTCTTGTCCAATAGGGTTTGACGTTATATCTACCAGTCTTGTCCAATAGTGGTAGATGTTATATCTACCAGTCTTGTCCAATAGGGTTAGATGTTATATCTACGAGTCTTGTCCAATAGGGTTAGACGTTATATCTACCAGTCTTGTCCAATAGGGTTAGACGTTATATCTACCAGTCTTGTCCAATAGTGGCAGATGTTATATCTACCAGTCTTGTCCAATAGGGTTAGATGTTATATCTACGAGTCTTGTCCAATAGGGTTAGACGTTATATCTACCAGTCTTGTCCAATAGGGTTAGGCGTTATATCTACCAGTCTTGTCCAATAGGGTTAGACGTTATATCTACCAGTCTTGTCCAATAGTGGTAGATGTTATATCTACCAGTCTTGTCCAATAGGGTTAGATGTTATATCTACAGTCTTGTCCAATAGGGTTAGACGTTATATCTACCAGTCTTGTCCAATAGGGTTAGAGCGTTATATCTACCAGTCTTGTCCAATAGGGTTAGACGTTATATCTACCAGTCTTGTCCAATAGTGGTAGATGTTATATCTACCAGTCTTGTCCAATAGGGTTAGATGTTATATCTCCCGAGTCTTGTCCAATAGTGTTAGATGTTATATTTACCAGTCTTGTCCAATAGGGTTAGATGTTATATCTACGAGTCTTGTCCAATAGTGTTAGACGTTATATCTACCAGTCTTGTCCAATAGTGTTAGATGTTATATCTACAAGTCTTGTCCAATAGTGTTAGACGTTATATCTACCAGTCTTGTCCAATAGTGTTAGATGTTATATCTACCAGTCTTGTCCAATAGTGTTAGATGTTATATCTACGAGTCTTGTCCAACAGGGTTAGACGTTATATCTACGAGTCTTGTCCAATAGTGTTAGATGTTATATCTACGAGTCTTGTCCAACAGGGTTAGACGTTATATCTACGAGTCTTGTCCAATAGTGTTAGATGTTATATTTACCAGTCTTGTCCAATAGGGTTAGATGTTATATCTACGAGTCTTGTCCAATAGTGTTAGACGTTATATCTACCAGTCTTGTCCAATAGTGTTAGACGTTATATCTACCAGTCTTGTCCAATAGTGGTAGACGTTATATCTACCAGTCTTGTCCAATAGTGGTAGACGTTATATCTACCAGTCTTGTCCAATAGTGTTAGAGCGTTATATCTACCAGTCTTGTCCAATAGTGGTAGACGTTATATCTACCAGTCTTGTCCAATAGGGTTAGACGTTATATCTACCAGTCTTGTCCAATAGTGGTAGACGTTATATCTACCAGTCTTGTCTAATAGTGGTAGACGTTATATCTACCAGTCTTGTCCAATAGGGTTAGATGTTATATCTACCAGTCTTGTCCAATAGGTTTGTTAGACGTTATATCTACCAGTCTTGTCCAATAGGTTTAGACGTTATATCTACCAGTCTTGTCCATTAGGGTTAGACGTTATATCTACCAGTCTTGTCCAATAGTGGTAGACGTTATATCTACCAGTCTTGTCCAATAGGGTTAGACGTTATATCTACCAGTCTTGTCCAATAGGGTTAGACGTTATATCTACCAGTCTTGTCCAATAGTGTTAGATGTTATATCTACCAGTCTTGTCCAATAGTGGTAGACGTTATATCTACCAGTCTTGTCCAATAGTGGTAGACGTTATATCTACCAGTCTTGTCCAATAGTAGTAGACGTTATATCTACCAGTCTTGTCCAATAGGGTTAGACGTTATATCTACCAGTCTTGTCCAATAGTGTTAGATGTTATATCTACCAGTCTTGTCCAATAGTGGTAGACGTTATATCTACCAGTCTTGTCCAATAGTGGTAGACGTTATATCTACCAGTCTTGTCCAATAGTAGTAGACGTTATATCTACCAGTCTTGTCCAATAGGGTTAGACGTTATATCTACCAGTCTTGTCCAATAGGGTTAGACGTTATATCTACCAGTCTTGTCCAATAGGGTTAGACGTTATATCTACCAGTCTTGTCCAATAGTGGTAGACGTTATATCTACGAGTCTTGTCCAATAGGGTTAGACGTTATATCTACCAGTCTTGTCCAATAGGGTTAGATGTTATATCTACCAGTCTTGTCCAATAGGGTTAGACGTTATATCTACCAGTCTTGTCCAATAGGGTTAGATGTTATATCTACCAGTCTTGTCCAATAGGGTTAGATGTTATATCTACCAGTCTTGTCCAATAGGGTTAGATGTTATATCTACCAGTCTTGTCCAATAGGGTTAGATGTTATATCTACCAGTCTTGTCCAATAGTAGTAGACGTTATATCTACCAGTCTTGTCCAATAGTGGTAGACGTTATATCTACCAGTCTTGTCCAATAGTAGTAGGCGTTATATCTACCAGTCTTGTCCAATAGTAGTAGACGCGTTATATCTACCAGTCTTGTCCAATAGTAGTAGACGTTATATCTACCAGTCTTGTCCAATAGTGGTAGACGTTATATCTACCAGTCTTGTCCAATAGTAGTACTTATATCTACCAGTCTTGTCCAATAGGGTTAGACGTTATATCTACCAGTCTTGTCCAATAGTGGTAGACGTTATATCTACCAGTCTTGTCCAATAGTGGTAGACGTTATATCTACCAGTCTTGTCCAATAGTAGTAGACGTTATATCTACCAGTCTTGTCCAATAGTGGTAGGCGTTATATCTACCAGTCTTGTCCAATAGTAGTAGACGTTATATCTACCAGTCTTGTCCAATAGTGGTAGACGTTATATCTACCAGTCTTGTCCAATAGTAGTAGACGTTATATCTACCAGTCTTGTCCAATAGTGGTAGACGTTATATCTACCAGTCTTGTCCAATAGTGGTAGGCGTTATATCTACCAGTCTTGTAAAAATAGGGTTAGACGTTATATCTACCAGTCTTGTCCAATAGTAGTAGACGTTATATCTACCAGTCTTGTCCAATAGTAGTAGACGTTATATCTACCAGTCTTGTCCAATAGTAGTAGGCGTTATATCTACCAGTCTTGTCCAATAGTAGTAGACGTTATATCTAGCAGTCTTGTCCAATAGTAGTAGACGTTATATCTACCAGTCTTGTCCAATAGGGTTAGACGTTATATCTACCAGTCTTGTCCAATAGTGGTAGACGTTATATCTACCAGTCTTGTCCAATAGTGGTAGACGTTATATCTACCAGTCTTGTCCAATAGGGTTAGACGTTATATCTACCAGTCTTGTCCAACAGGGTTAGGACGTTATATCTACCAGTCTTGTCCAATAGGGTTAGACGTTATATCTACCAGTCTTGTCCAATAGTAGTAGACGTTATATCTACCAGTCTTGTCCAATAGGGTTAGACGTTATATCTACCAGTCTTGTCCAATAGTGTTAGATGTTATATCTACCAGTCTTGTCCAATAGGGTTAGACGTTATATCTACCAGTCTTGTCCAATAGTGGTAGACGTTATATCTACCAGTCTTGTCCAATAGGTTTTAGACGTTATATCTACCAGTCTTGTCCAATAGTGGTAGACGTTATATCTACCAGTCTTGTCCAATAGTGGTAGACGTTATATCTACCAGTCTTGTCCAATAGTAGTAGACGTTATATCTACCAGTCTTGTCCAATAGGGTTAGACGTTATATCTACCAGTCTTGTCCAATAGGGTTAGACGTTATATCTACCAGTCTTGTCCAATAGTAGTAGACGTTATATCTACCAGTCTTGTCCAATAGTAGTAGGCGTTATATCTACCAGTCTTGTCCAATAGTGGTAGACGTTATATCTACCAGTCTTGTCCAATAGGGTTAGACGTTATATCTACCAGTCTTGTCCAATAGTAGTAGACGTTATATCTACCAGTCTTGTCCAATAGGGTTAGACGTTATATCTACCAGTCTTGTCCAATAGTGTTAGATGTTATATCTACCAGTCTTGTCCAATAGGGTTAGACGTTATATCTACCAGTCTTGTCCAATAGGGTTAGACGTTATATCTACCAGTCTTGTCCAATAGGGTTAGATGTTATATCTACCAGTCTTGTCCAATAGGGTTAGATGTTATATCTACCAGTCTTGTCCAATAGGGTTAGATGTTATATCTACCAGTCTTGTCCAATAGGGTTAGATGTTATATCTACCAGTCTTGTCCAATAGTAGTAGACGTTATATCTACCAGTCTTGTCCAATAGTGGTAGACGTTATATCTACCAGTCTTGTCCAATAGTAGTAGACGTTATATCTACCAGTCTTGTCCAATAGTAGTAGACGTTATATCTACCAGTCTTGTCCAATAGTAGTAGACGTTATATCTACCAGTCTTGTCCAATAGTGGTAGACGTTATATCTACCAGTCTTGTCCAATAGTGGTAGACGTTATATCTACCAGTCTTGTCCAATAGGGTTAGACGTTATATCTACCAGTCTTGTCCAATAGTGGTAGACGTTATATCTACCAGTCTTGTCCAATAGTGGTAGACGTTATATCTACCAGTCTTGTCCAATAGTAGTAGACGTTATATCTACCAGTCTTGTCCAATAGTGGTAGACGTTATATCTACCAGTCTTGTCCAATAGTAGTAGACGTTATATCTACCAGTCTTGTCCAATAGTGGTAGACGTTATATCTACCAGTCTTGTCCAATAGTAGTAGACGTTATATCTACCAGTCTTGTCCAATAGTGGTAGACGTTATATCTACCAGTCTTGTCCAATAGTGGTAGACGTTATATCTACCAGTCTTGTAAAAATAGGGTTAGACGTTATATCTACCAGTCTTGTCCAATAGTAGTAGACGTTATATCTACCAGTCTTGTCCAATAGTAGTAGACGTTATATCTACCAGTCTTGTCCAATAGTAGTAGACGTTATATCTACCAGTCTTGTCCAATAGTAGTGAGCGTTATATCTAGCAGTCTTGTCCAATAGTAGTAGACGTTATATCTACCAGTCTTGTCCAATAGGGTTAGAACGTTATATCTACCAGTCTTGTCCAATAGTGGTAGACGTTATATCTACCAGTCTTGTCCAATAGTAGTAGACGTTATATCTACCAGTCTTGTCCAATAGGGTTAGACGTTATATCTACCAGTCTTGTCCAATAGGGTTAGACGTTATATCTACCAGTCTTGTCCAATAGGGTTAGACGTTATATCTACCAGTCTTGTCCAATAGTAGTAGACGTTATATCTACCAGTCTTGTCCAATAGGGTTAGAACGTTATATCTACCAGTCTTGTCCAATAGTGTTAGATGTTATATCTACCAGTCTTGTCCAATAGGGTTAGACGTTATATCTACCAGTCTTGTCCAATAGTGGTAGACGTTATATCTACCAGTCTTGTCCAATAGGTTTAGACGTTATATCTACCAGTCTTGTCCAATAGTGGTAGACGTTATATCTACCAGTCTTGTCCAATAGTGGTAGACGTTATATCTACCAGTCTTGTCCAATAGTAGTAGACGTTATATCTACCAGTCTTGTCCAATAGGGTTAGACGTTATATCTACCAGTCTTGTCCAATAGGGTTAGACGTTATATCTACCAGTCTTGTCCAATAGTAGTAGACGTTATATCTACCAGTCTTGTCCAATAGTAGGACGTTATATCTACCAGTCTTGTCCAATAGTGGTAGGCGTTATATCTACCAGTCTTGTCCAATAGGGTTAGACGTTATATCTACCAGTCTTGTCCAATAGTAGTAGACGTTATATCTACCAGTCTTGTCCAATAGGGTTAGACGTTATATCTACCAGTCTTGTCCAATAGTGTTAGATGTTATATCTACCAGTCTTGTCCAATAGGGTTAGACGTTATATCTACCAGTCTTGTCCAATAGTGGTAGACGTTATATCTACCAGTCTTGTCCAATAGGGTTAGACGTTATATCTACCAGTCTTGTCCAATAGTGGTAGACGTTATATCTACCAGTCTTGTCCAATAGGGTTAGACGTTATATCTACCAGTCTTGTCCAATAGTGGTAGACGTTATATCTACCAGTCTTGTCCAATAGGGTTAGACGTTATATCTACCAGTCTTGTCCAATAGTGGTAGACGTTATATCTACCAGTCTTGTCCAATAGGGTTAGACGTTATATCTACCAGTCTTGTCCAATAGTGGTAGACGTTATATCTACCAGTCTTGTCCAATAGTGGTAGACGTTATATCTACCAGTCTTGTCCAATAGTAGTAGACGTTATATCTACCAGTCTTGTCCAATAGTGGTAGAGCGTTATATCTACCAGTCTTGTCCAATAGGGTTAGACGTTATATCTACCAGTCTTGTCCAATAGTGGTAGACGTTATATCTACCAGACTTGTCCAATAGGGTTAGGCGTTATATCTACCAGTCTTGTCCAATAGTAGTAGACGTTATATCTACCAGTCTTGTCCAATAGTGGTAGACGTTATATCTACCAGTCTTGTCCAATAGGGTTAGGCGTTATATCTACCAGTCTTGTCCAATAGTGGTAGGCGTTATATCTACCAGTCTTGTCCAATAGGGTTAGACGTTATATCTACCAGTCTTGTCCAATAGTGTTAGATGATATATCTACCAGTCTTGTCCAATAGGGTTAGACGTTATATCTACCAGTCTTGTCCAATAGGGTTAGACGTTATATCTACCAGTCTTGTCCAATAGTAGTAGACGTTATATCTACCAGTCTTGTCCAATAGTGGTAGACGTTATATCTACCAGTCTTGTCCAATAGGGTTGGACGTTATATCTACCAGTCTTGTCCAATAGTGGTAGACGTTATATCTACCAGTCTTGTCCAATAGGGTTAGACGTTATATCTACCAGTCTTGTCCAATAGTGGTAGACGTTATATCTACCAGTCTTGTCCAATAGTGGTAGACGTTATATCTACCAGTCTTGTCCAATAGGGTTAGACGTTATATCTACCAGTCTTGTCCAATAGTGTTAGATGATATATCTACCAGTCTTGTCCAATAGGGTTAGACGTTATATCTACCAGTCTTGTCCAATAGGGTTAGGCGTTATATCTACCAGTCTTGTCCAATAGTGGTAGATGTTATATCTACCAGTCTTGTCCAATAGTAGTAGGCGTTATATCTACCAGTCTTGTCCAATAGGGTTAGACGTTATATCTACCAGTCTTGTCCAATAGTGGTAGATGTTATATCTACCAGTCTTGTCCAATAGGGTTAGATGTTAAATCTACGAGTCTTGTCCTATAGGGTTAGACGTTATATCTACCAGTCTTGTCCAATAGGGTTAGATGTTATATCTACGAGTCTTGTCCAATAGGGTTAGACGTTATATCTACCAGTCTTGTCCAATAGGGTTAGACGTTATATCTACCAGTCTTGTCCAATAGTGGTAGACGTTATATCTACCAGTCTTGTCCAATAGTGGTAGACGTTATATCTACCAGTCTTGTCCAATAGTGTTAGATGTTATATCTACCAGTCTTGTCCAATAGTGGTAGACGTTATATCTACCAGTCTTGTCCAATAGTGTTAGATGTTATATCTACCAGTCTTGTCCAATAGGGTTAGATGTTATATCTACGAGTCTTGTCCAATAGGGTTAGACGTTATATCTACCAGTCTTGTCCAATAGGGTTAGATGTTATATCTACCAGTCTTGTCCAATAGTGTTAGACGTTATATCTACCAGTCTTGTCCAATAGTGTTAGACGTTATATCTACCAGTCTTGTCCAATAGTGTTAGACGTTATATCTACCAGTCTTGTCCAATAGTAGTAGACGTTATATCTACCAGTCTTGTCCAATAGTGGTAGACGTTATATCTACCAGTCTTGTCCAATAGTGTTAGACGTTATATCTACCAGTCTTGTCCAATAGGGTTAGACGTTATATCTACCAGTCTTGTCCAATAGGGTTAGACGTTATATCTACCAGTCTTGTCCAATAGTGGTAGACGTTATATCTACCAGTCTTGTCCAATGGTGGTAGACGTTATATCTACCAGTCTTGTCCAATAGGGTTAGACGTTATATCTACCAGTCTTGTCCAATAGTGGTAGATGTTATATCTACCAGTCTTGTCCAATAGGGTTAGACGTTATATCTACCAGTCTTGTCCAATAGTGGTAGATGTTATATCTACCAGTCTTGTCCAATAGGGTTAGACGTTATATCTACCAGTCTTGTCCAATAGTGGTAGATGTTATATCTACCAGTCTTGTCCAATAGGGTTAGATGTTATATCTACGAGTCTTGTCCAATAGGGTTAGATGTTATATCTACCAGTCTTGTCCAATAGTGTTAGACGTTATATCTACCAGTCTTGTCCAATAGGGTTAGACGTTATATCTACCAGTCTTGTCCAATAGCGGTAGATGTTATATCTACCAGTCTTGTCCAATAGGGTTAGATGTTATATCTACGAGTCTTGTCCAATAGGGTTAGACGTTATATCTACCAGTCTTGTCCAATAGGGTTAGACGTTATATCTACCAGTCTTGTCCAATAGTGGTAGATGTTATATCTACCAGTCTTGTCCAATAGGGTTAGATGTTATATCTACCAGTCTTGTCCAATAGGGTTAGACGTTATATCTACCAGTCTTGTCCAATAGGGTTAGATGTTATATCTACGAGTCTTGTCCAATAGGGTTAGACGTTATATCTACCAGTCTTGTCCAATAGGGTTAGACGTTATATCTACCAGTCTTGTCCAATAGTGGTAGATGTTATATCTACCAGTCTTGTCCAATAGGGTTAGATGTTATATCTACGAGTCTTGTCCAATAGGGTTAGACGTTATATCTACCAGTCTTGTCCAATAGGGTTTGACGTTATATCTACCAGTCTTGTCCAATAGTGGTAGATGTTATATCTACCAGTCTTGTCCAATAGGGTTAGATGTTATATCTACGAGTCTTGTCCAATAGGGTTAGACGTTATATCTACCAGTCTTGTCCAATAGGGTTAGACGTTATATCTACCAGTCTTGTCCAATAGTGGCAGATGTTATATCTACCAGTCTTGTCCAATAGGGTTAGATGTTATATCTACGAGTCTTGTCCAATAGGGTTAGACGTTATATCTACCAGTCTTGTCCAATAGGGTTAGACGTTATATCTACCAGTCTTGTCCAATAGGGTTAGACGTTATATCTACCAGTCTTGTCCAATAGTGGTAGATGTTATATCTACCAGTCTTGTCCAATAGGGTTAGATGTTATATCTACGAGTCTTGTCCAATAGGGTTAGACGTTATATCTACCAGTCTTGTCCAATAGGGTTAGACGTTATATCTACCAGTCTTGTCCAATAGGGTTAGACGTTATATCTACCAGTCTTGTCCAATAGTGGTAGATGTTATATCTACCAGTCTTGTCCAATAGGGTTAGATGTTATATCTACGAGTCTTGTCCAATAGTGTTAGATGTTATATTTACCAGTCTTGTCCAATAGGGTTAGATGTTATATCTACGAGTCTTGTCCAATAGTGTTAGACGTTATATCTACCAGTCTTGTCCAATAGTGTTAGATGTTATATCTACAAGTCTTGTCCAATAGTGTTAGACGTTATATCTACCAGTCTTGTCCAATAGTGTTAGATGTTATATCTACCAGTCTTGTCCAATAGTGTTAGATGTTATATCTACGAGTCTTGTCCAACAGGGTTAGACGTTATATCTACGAGTCTTGTCCAATAGTGTTAGATGTTATATCTACGAGTCTTGTCCAACAGGGTTAGACGTTATATCTACGAGTCTTGTCCAATAGTGTTAGATGTTATATTTACCAGTCTTGTCCAATAGGGTTAGATGTTATATCTACGAGTCTTGTCCAATAGTGTTAGACGTTATATCTACCAGTCTTGTCCAATAGTGTTAGACGTTATATCTACCAGTCTTGTCCAATAGTGGTAGACGTTATATCTACCAGTCTTGTCCAATAGTGGTAGACGTTATATCTACCAGTCTTGTCCAATAGTGTTAGACGTTATATCTACCAGTCTTGTCCAATAGTGGTAGACGTTATATCTACCAGTCTTGTCCAATAGGGTTAGACGTTATATCTACCAGTCTTGTCCAATAGTGGTAGACGTTATATCTACCAGTCTTGTCTAATAGTGGTAGACGTTATATCTACCAGTCTTGTCCAATAGGGTTAGATGTTATATCTACCAGTCTTGTCCAATAGGTTTAGGCGTTATATCTACCAGTCTTGTCCAATAGGTTTGGGACGTTATATCTACCAGTCTTGTCCATTAGGGTTAGACATTATATCTACCAGTCTTGTCCAATAGTGGTAGACGTTATATCTACCAGTCTTGTCCAATAGTGGTAGACGTTATATCTACCAGTCTTGTCCAATAGTGTTAGACGTTATATCTACCAGTCTTGTCCAATAGTGGTAGACGTTATATCTACCAGTCTTGTCCAATAGGGTTAGACGTTATATCTACCAGTCTTGTCCAATAGTGGTAGACGTTATATCTACCAGTCTTGTCTAATAGTGGTAGACGTTATATCTACCAGTCTTGTCCAATAGGGTTAGATGTTATATCTACCAGTCTTGTCCAATAGGTTTAGACGTTATATCTACCAGTCTTGTCCAATAGGTTTAGACGTTATATCTACCAGTCTTGTCCAATAGGGTTAGACGTTATATCTACCAGTCTTGTCCAATAGTGGTAGACGTTATATCTACCAGTCTTGTCCAATAGTGTTAGACGTTATATCTACCAGTCTTGTCCAATAGTGTTAGACGTTATATCTACCAGTCTTGTCCAATAGGGTTAGACGTTATATCTACCAGTCTTGTCCAATAGTGTTAGACGTTATATCTACCAGTCTTGTCCAATAGTGGTAGACGTTATATCTACCAGTCTTGTCCAATAGGGTTAGATGTTATATCTACCAGTCTTGTCCAATAGGTTTAGACGTTATATCTACCAGTCTTGTCCAATAGTGGTAGACGTTATATCTACCAGTCTTGTCCAATAGGTTTAGACGTTATATCTACCAGTCTTGTCCAATAGTGGTAGATGTTATATCTACCAGTCTTGTCCAATAGGTTTAGACGTTATATCTACCAGTCTTGTCCAATATTGGTAGATGTTATATCTACCAGTCTTGTCCAATATTGGTAGATGTTATATCTACCAGTCTTGTCCAATAGGGTTAGACGTTATATCTACCAGTCTTGTCCAATAGTGGTAGACGTTATATCTACCAGTCTTGTCCAATAGTGTTAGACGTTATATCTACCAGTCTTGTCCAATAGTGGTAGACGTTATATCTACCAGTCTTGTCCAATAGGTTTAGACGTTATATCTACCAGTCTTGTCCAATAGGGTTAGACGTTATATCTACCAGTCTTGTCCAATAGTGGTAGACGTTATATCTACCAGTCTTGTCCAATAGTGTTAGACGTTATATCTACCAGTCTTGTCCAATAGGTTTAGACGTTATATCTACCAGTCTTGTCCAATAGTGGTAGATGTTATATCTACCAGTCTTGTCCAATAGGGTTAGATGTTATATCTACGAGTCTTGTCCAATAGTGTTAGATGTTATATTTACCAGTCTTGTCCAATAGGGTTAGATGTTATATCTACGAGTCTTGTCCAATAGTGTTAGACGTTATATCTACCAGTCTTGTCCAATAGTGTTAGATGTTATATCTACAAGTCTTGTCCAATAGTGTTAGACGTTATATCTACCAGTCTTGTCCAATAGTGTTAGATGTTATATCTACCAGTCTTGTCCAATAGTGTTAGATGTTATATCTCGAGTCTTGTCCAACAGGGTTAGACGTTATATCTACGAGTCTTGTCCAATAGTGTTAGATGTTATATCTACGAGTCTTGTCCAACAGGGTTAGACGTTATATCTACGAGTCTTGTCCAATAGTGTTAGATGTTATATTTACCAGTCTTGTCCAATAGGGTTAGATGTTATATCTACGAGTCTTGTCCAATAGTGTTAGACGTTATATCTACCAGTCTTGTCCAATAGGGTTAGACGTTATATCTACCAGTCTTGTCCAATAGTGGTAGACGTTATATCTACCAGTCTTGTCCAATAGTGGTAGACGTTATATCTACCAGTCTTGTCCAATAGTGTTAGACGTTATATCTACCAGTCTTGTCCAATAGTGGTAGACGTTATATCTACCAGTCTTGTCCAATAGGGTTAGACGTTATATCTACCAGTCTTGTCCAATAGTGGTAGACGTTATATCTACCAGTCTTGTCTAATAGTGGTAGACGTTATATCTACCAGTCTTGTCCAATAGGGTTAGATGTTATATCTACCAGTCTTGTCCAATAGGTTTAGACGTTATATCTACCAGTCTTGTCCAATAGGTTTAGACGTTATATCTACCAGTCTTGTCCAATAGGGTTAGACGTTATATCTACCAGTCTTGTCCAATAGTGGTAGACGTTATATCTACCAGTCTTGTCCAATAGTGGTAGACGTTATATCTACCAGTCTTGTCCAATAGTGTTAGACGTTATATCTACCAGTCTTGTCCAATAGTGGTAGACGTTATATCTACCAGTCTTGTCCAATAGGGTTAGACGTTATATCTACCAGTCTTGTCCAATAGTGGTAGACGTTATATCTACCAGTCTTGTCTAATAGTGGTAGACGTTATATCTACCAGTCTTGTCCAATAGGGTTAGATGTTATATCTACCAGTCTTGTCCAATAGGTTTAGACGTTATATCTACCAGTCTTGTCCAATAGGTTTAGACGTTATATCTACCAGTCTTGTCCAATAGGGTTAGACGTTATATCTACCAGTCTTGTCCAATAGTGGTAGACGTTATATCTACCAGTCTTGTCCAATAGTGTTAGACGTTATATCTACCAGTCTTGTCCAATAGTGTTAGGCGTTATATCTACCAGTCTTGTCCAATAGGGTTAGACGTTATATCTACCAGTCTTGTCCAATAGTGTTAGACGTTATATCTACCAGTCTTGTCCAATAGTGGTAGACGTTATATCTACCAGTCTTGTCCAATAGGGTTAGATGTTATATCTACCAGTCTTGTCCAATAGGTTTAGACGTTATATCTACCAGTCTTGTCCAATAGTGGTAGACGTTATATCTACCAGTCTTGTCCAATAGGTTTAGACGTTATATCTACCAGTCTTGTCCAATAGTGGTAGATGTTATATCTACCAGTCTTGTCCAATAGGTTTAGACGTTATATCTACCAGTCTTGTCCAATATTGGTAGATGTTATATCTACCAGTCTTGTCCAATATTGGTAGATGTTATATCTACCAGTCTTGTCCAATAGGGTTAGACGTTATATCTACCAGTCTTGTCCAATAGTGGTAGACGTTATATCTACCAGTCTTGTCCAATAGTGTTAGACGTTATATCTACCAGTCTTGTCCAATAGTGGTAGACGTTATATCTACCAGTCTTGTCCAATAGGTTTAGACGTTATATCTACCAGTCTTGTCCAATAGGGTTAGACGTTATATCTACCAGTCTTGTCCAATAGTGGTAGACGTTATATCTACCAGTCTTGTCCAATAGTGTTAGACGTTATATCTACCAGTCTTGTCCAATAGGTTTAGACGTTATATCTACCAGTCTTGTCCAATAGTGGTAGACGTTATATCTACCAGTCTTGTCCAATAGGGTTAGACGTTATATCTACCAGTCTTGTCCAATAGTGTTAGACGTTATATCTACCAGTCTTGTCCAATAGTGTTAGATGATATATCTACCAGTCTTGTCCAATAGGGTTAGACGTTATATCTACGAGTCTTGTCCAATAGGGTTAGACGTTATATCTACGAGTCTTGTCCAATAGGGTTAGACGTTATATCTACCAGTCTTGTCCAATAGTGTTAGAAGTTATATCTACGAGTCTTGTCCAATAGGGTTAGACGTTAAATCTACGAGTCTTGTCCAATAGTGTTAGATGTTATATCTACCAGTCTTGTCCAATAGTGTTAGATGTTATATCTACCAGTCTTGTCCAATAGTGTTAGATGTTATATCTACCAGTCTTGTCCAATAGTGGTAGACGTTATATCTACCAGTCTTGTCCAATAGGGTTAGACGTTATATCTACCAGTCTTGTCCAATAGTGGTAGACGTTATATCTACCAGTCTTGTCCAATAGGGTTAGACGTTATATCTACCAGTCTTGTCCAATAGTGTTAGACGTTATATCTACCAGTCTTGTCCAATAGGGTTAGACGTTATATCTACGAGTCTTGTCCAATAGGGTTAGACGTTATATCTACGAGTCTTGTCCAATAGGGTTAGACGTTATATCTACCAGTCTTGTCCAATAGTGTTAGACGTTATATCTACGAGTCTTGTCCAATAGGGTTAGACGTTATATCTACGAGTCTTGTCCAATAGTGTTAGATGTTATATCTACCAGTCTTGTCCAATAGTGTTAGATGTTATATCTACCAGTCTTGTCCAATAGTGTTAGATGTTATATCTACGAGTCTTGTCCAATAGTGTTAGACGTTATATCTACCAGTCTTGTCCAATAGTGGTAGACGTTATATCTACCAGTCTTGTCCAATAGGGTTAGACGTTATATCTACCAGTCTTGTCCAATAGTGGTAGACGTTATATCTACCAGTCTTGTCCAATAGGGTTAGACGTTATATCTACCAGTCTTGTCCAATAGTGTTAGACGTTATATCTACCAGTCTTGTCCAATAGGGTTAGACGTTATATCTACGAGTCTTGTCCAATAGGGTTAGACGTTATATCTACGAGTCTTGTCCAATAGGGTTAGACGTTATATCTACCAGTCTTGTCCAATAGTGTTAGACGTTATATCTACGAGTCTTGTCCAATAGGGTTAGACGTTATATCTACGAGTCTTGTCCAATAGGGTTAGACGTTATATCTACGAGTCTTGTCCAATAAACCTGTAGTCTTACCAACTTCCATTCTCTCCACTGCAGGAGAGAGAGAGAACAGAGGGAGGAGGAAGAGAGTGACATTTAAAAAAACAGGGGTAAGTCCAGGGTAAACACACACACACACACACACAAACAAATATGAATGGCAGGAAATACACTTCCAATATTCATAGAACATTCTTGTAATATCTGCATGTGTAGTTCCCACCGTGAAGCATGGAGGAGGAGGTGTTATGGTGTGGGGGTGCTTTGCTGGTGACACTGTCTGTGATTTATTTAGAATTCAAGACACACTTAACCAGCATGGCTACCACAGCATTCTGCAGGGATACGCCATCCCATCTGGTTTGGGCTTAGTGGGACTATCATTTGTTTATCAGCCTCCAGGTTGTGTAAGGACTATTTTACCAAGAAGGAGAGTGATGGAATGCTGCATCAGATGACCTGGCCTCCTACAAGTGTTGAGGGCCTTCAGGATGTTGTTCATGGCTCACCCCCTCACACCTAGCCCTATCCCTAGCCCCAGAACCAGTACCCACCAGTGTTGAGGTCTCCATCGCTGAGGGCCTCCAGGATGTTGTTCATGGCTCCCATATAGAAGATGAGACGCAGCTGAGTGATGGACATGGTGACCAGAGAGAGGATGAAGAGAGGACTGATGATGCTCTGCATGAACGACTGGGCTGCAGGAGAGGAAGGGGAGGGATGGAGAGAGAGAGAGGACTGATGATGCTCTGCATGAACGACTGGGCTGCAGGAGAGGAAGGGGAGGGATGGAGAGAGAGAGAGGACTGATGATGCTCTGCATGAACGACTGGGCTGCAGGAGAGGAAGGGGAGGGATGGAGAGAGAGGGAGGGGGGGAGAGGAGAGAGAGGGAGGGGGAGAGGGAGGGGAGGGATGGAGAGAGAGGGAGGGGGGGAGAGGAGAGAGAGGGAGGGGGGAGAGGGAGGGGAGGGATGGAGAGAGAGGGAGGGGGGGAGAGGAGAGAGAGGGAGGACTGATGATGCTCTGCATGAACGACTGGGCTGCAGGAG